>NC_135087.1:10669852-10972205 GCF_051107435.1 Chaetodon auriga | reverse complement strand
CTGGCCAGGCTGATTGGAGTCAAGGTTCATTTGGAGTGGGAAGAGAATTTGTCCCATTGAGCCAGCGGCGAGGCAGGGATTCCCTCCAGAGAGCAAGCTTCGAGTCGACTGTTTATAACACGGGATAAAGTAAATAACCTTTCAAATGTCTCATGCCCGAGACCTGACAGGAAAAATAAATGCAGCACATCAAATAAAATGTATTGTTCTTGAGCGATAAAACCATTCAACCTACAATAGCTTGTTACAATGCACGGACTACAGACCCAGGGGCCCGACGGCCAGGGAGCCCCTGGGCCAGAGTCAATAAAATGACTACAAAGTGATGCAAAATGAATACAAAAAGACAGAAAAAAGCCTACAGTGAGATACAAAACGACCACAAACAGAAGCACAATGACTGCAAAGACAAGCAAAGCAATCGCAGAGAGATACAAAACGACTGAACACACACAACGACCACATAAAGACACAAAACGTCATCAAAGACACTCAAAACGACCACAAAGAGATGCAAAACAACGGCTGTAGTCCTTTTATGTCTCTTTCAGTCTGGGTCTCATCATCCGTCTGTGCTTATTACTAGTTATTAGATTGCATGAATACCAGGATTGTACGAAGCCACAAGAAACTATATTCACATTGTGAGAAGTGAGAGAGGAAAGCCCCTTTATGCCCACTTTTGAAATGCATACAAAATGTTAAGACCTCATCATGTGACCTCACAAAAACTGGCTCACTGCCCCATGGAGGCTGACTTTCCCTGGAGAGACACACCACACAGCTCATGTTAATGAAGACATCACCAATGTCTTCAAGGTCTATTTGAACCGTCCACAAAACTACAGGGAGCCCAAATGTCCCCTGGCAACAAACCGAAAAGAAATACAGTGATTTAAACAGCAGTCACTGTTAACTGGCGGGGGAGTTGAAACTGTCAAAAAGGAGGCTTTGATGCGGTGGGAAGTATTGTCAGGGCTGTGGTGTGATCGAGGCTACAGTGCAGCCAGAACTGACCTTTATGAGTGGAGGGATTTCAGAGGAGGGAGAGGAAAAGAAAGTGAGCTAAACCAGCTAAACACCCACACAAACGCAGGCATTGAGAAACACAGCGAACAATTAAACCGAGCGTCTGCTGAGCCAGTAGACCACCCTCACTCTGCCCTGAAATTTCAGTGAAAATCTAAAAACCATCCATTATAGAAAGAAAGAACAGAGAGAGAGGGAGATAAATAATGCTGCACCAGCTCCCCCAGCCTGGAAGGTGCAGATAAGTGAATGCACTGTTTCAGACAACTCTAATAAAATTAGCATAGACTATATTGGGCAGACACAAGGTAGAGTGCAAATGAAAAATACATGTCAACCCAGTGAAATAATACAGCCAAAGTGAAAAACATGTGCTAACGAATGAAACTCCACCGGCTTCAATGGATGAATTTGGTTCTTTGATTTGACAGGTTACTAAATCAATGAAGTGCCAAATCTAGTAGGTTGTTTATCCCAATTTTCCAATGCAATTTGGCCCATTATGCACACTACATATTCTATGCTATACATTTCTCATTATTGCATAATGTTACCCCAGTTATTCCAGGCGTCTTGTTTTCTTTCCCCAGGACCCCTCATTAATTTACATGTACCTCATAAATAGTAGATTGATACTTTATTGTTTGGTTTTTTGTTGCTACAGTACCACGGTAAGATTACATTACTGTATAATTATTCCCTTCAGAAGTCCCCCATAATTACAAAATAATTACCCCACAATTAAAAGGCTGTAATTTAAAGTGTTACAGATTTTTCCCAGAGGGTGTTTGAAAATAATCCCCCCCGGTCAAAAGCTTGCTTGAACCATCAAGCTGCCAAAATGAACAAGATTTGAGAAGTATGAATGAAGCGATTGAGGATAATCTTTCTGCCTCTTTCAGGACCTGTACAGGAAAGACTGCAACCTGGCAGCACAGCTGCTGCAGTGCTCCAAGTCTCACTACAGAGCACACAAGATGTCTGAGGTGAGCTCCCCAACACGGCTGCTACCACTGCACCGACGATTCAGTTCAAATCTGTGCTGCAGCGAAAAGGTTTGCAGACCTGGGCTGTAAAATTAAATTTAAACCATTTAAGAAAAAAACTATTTGATTTGCAAAGATGTCACATTTGGGTACATTAAATATCAGATCAGACTAATTATAATTATTTGTGTTTGACTTTTTGAACAACAGTAAAAAGCTGAAAACTGTCAGGCTAGAGCAGCTTGATCAGGGCTGTAGCCAGCACGAAGGAAGGACGCTGAGGTCACATCCTCGGCATTTGTCTGGGAATTCAGTTTTGGCAACCTGGGGAGGAGTTAATGATCCAAAATTAAAACTTTTACAGGCTGAGTGCAGCATGTTTAGAGTGTTTGACTACTTCTAGGCATTTTTTTTGTTGTTGTTGTGATTAAAGAAAACATCAAACTCTTCAACACATCAGTGATGAATGAAATAAATGTATAGCCTGTAGTGAAGGAAAGAAGACTAAAAGTAGAATTGCCTGATTTAAATCAGGAGACATGTGATCAAAAAATACAACATAAATAAGCTACTAGCCAACAGTTTGAAAGCCAGTTTCAACACCTGATTTTCTGATAATCAAAACTACAAATTTCATTTGGCTCTCAGCATGTTTTAAGGATCGATCCGCTCAGGAAGGGTTCAGCACCTCTCCACCAGGATTCATTCTTGGCTGTTTGGAGAAAGCTTTTAAGCACCATTTAAATAGACTTTACTGTTAACTGAATACATAAAAGATCCAAATAATACCGATTTTAGGGTTGAGGGGTGTACTGGGGAGAACTTGGACCTCAGTATTACTTAAATCCTGACTGTAGCCCTGAGCCTGATGGATAGAACAACATCATGCAGAATATAATTTGCATACTAATTCACTATTCTTGATGCATTATTTCTGTCACGGAGAGAGGTTCTCATGTTCTGTCAGTGCACCATTAAAAGCCTTGGTGAGTGGTTTGCACAATAGTGCTCATGGTCTCTTGAGTCAGACTGGTGAAGGTCTGATGTCTGAAGTGCCATCTGTCTGCATCCTGGCTCTGCAGAGTGAATGAATGAATGAATGAAAGCCTGGCCTGAGATGACCCCTGATGCCCAAAAGAATGAAAGTTATACTCTCCAGCAGGGCTGATAATTGACTGAAAAACTGTCTACAAACACATTTAACTGTTAAATATTCATTAGTTATCATTTATGATAATATATCTGAAATAGGACAATAATGAAATCACAGGTGACAAATGGGATGAAGAGTACATGATGAAAACATAGTGTGATGCTAGAAGAAGTGAATACTGTCATGTCTGTTGATCATATGAGACCAATCATGTATCAGCCAAAACCCTGAAATAAATAATATGCTATAATACAATGGCTAACTAGCTCTACCCTACAATACTCAAACAACGCTGCTGCTTCATTTCTATGTCTTCCATAGGTCATCAACTGCTGTATTCCCTTTACATGCAGCTTTCATCTCAGTCTTTAAGCAATGCAGCCGTCTTGTGCATATTTAAAACTCTTCTACAGGCTTTTGGCTTTGAAACAAATTACCTGGAAACATTGTAAAGCCTGCTAGAGGCAGACTTTTCAACCAGCTCATGCAGGTTTAGCCTTAGCATAAGCTTATGCTACCTAGCTGATAATAAGTTGCTAGTGACAGTTGTCTTTTTAAACGACAAAATCCACAGTCATAGGCTCTAAATGAGACCTGCTTTTGTTTACTTCTGTGTGAGATCTCTTTTATTACTGCACATTTTGTGAGTGGTGAATGTAAGCTAACAGGAAAGCTGACGGGCAGCAGTAACTAATTGTGGAGAGGCTCAGCAGACTGTCAGTTGAGGAGGGGTGTATTTAATTGCTAAATTTCAAATTTTTCAAGCTACATATCCTCAGCCTTAAATTAAAAAAAAAAACATGGAAATGTCAAATCTTTTCTAAATGTAAAATCTTTTCTAAAAGTGGAGTATTTTGAGGAAATAGCTTTCACGGAGTGGCTGTGAATAGACTACAATGACTAATAAGTGCCAGTTCCATCATACACCATTAAACCACTTATCTCAATAAATGGAGCAAGACCTGTAGACATGTGCGCTGTCACATGGATTAAAACTGCCCAACTGTGAGACTGTTAATTAAGATTTGCCTCAGATAGCAGCTAACGCTGAGCTAGCTTACGTGGAGCACACACTGTATATTATCTTGTGCTCCCCCACCACAGCCTCACCTACTTTCCATCTCTTTTCCCTCTGGGAGAGGCAGTGGCTGCTAAAAATAGCCTGACTTAAAAGATGCAGGTTATTTTATGCAGAGGCGAGCTGCTATTTCTTAACAAAGCCAAGTCAGTATTTTATCTTTTTTTTTTTTTTTCTTTTTTCTATTCCCAGCTGGAGACCCGGAGCACTGGTTTAATTTGAATCTAAGCTGTTCCCTGTGGAACTGATGTGTGTTTGATGGTAGACAGAATAAAGAGACACTGAGTAAAAAGACTGGGGGATAGGGGGGAATGAGGGCTTTTTGGTTGAGAAGGCAGTGGAGCAAGAGGAGACAGATGAAAGGATAAAGAAAGGGAGGAAAAAAGAGAGAACTCAGTGTGACAGGAACAGCTCCGACTGACCCTGACCAGCTTTAATAGGCACAAAGAAACAGTCTGTAATGGACAGGAAGAGTTTTCTCAAACAGGAGCCAATCAGACAGATTGCGTCTGTCTGCTGGTGTTCATGTAAGTGAGACAGCAAGAGAGGAAGAAGGATGGAGAAAGAGAAGAGAGAGAGGACAGAAAGACAAAATTATTCATGGATGCCCCCCAAAAATGTTATTTTATTAATGTTCCTATTAATTCATTTTTATGGAATGACAAAGTTTAGATAAGTAAACGACAGAAATATTTGTAGAAAAAGAAAAACACGGTGTTGTTGGGAGAAAAGGAAAGCAGAGAAATAAATAAATAAAGCTCGTGTTCAGCAATTTTCTGACAAGTTCATTAGAGGGGCCAAGTGGTGCAATCCCCCTGAGACACTTGAGCTGGTCTGGACTGTGTGAGCTTTGCGAGAATGAATTACTTTCTAAAGCAGAACTATAGATTAAAATCCTGGAGGAACAGCTCTAAAAATACATTCAGTGCAAACAGAAAGCTTTGAATATGTAAGAAGAGATTCAAGTTGATTGTATAAATAATTCAGAAAAGGCTGTTGAGGAATTCTTTATTTTCTAGAGGTCTTTTCAGGCTAAATGTCACGATTGTGACAAAAAAGCATCTGTTTTCTCATCTTCATCGAGCTTTTTTTGTCTCTCTGCATGTCTGTCTTCCTTGTCTTAGCTGCCACTGGATTTCCAGGAACGCATCAGTTCCCACATGGAGAAACATAATCGGGGTAGCGGAGCCACGATGGCGATGTGCCACTCCAATTACTCTGACGCCGTGCCCACAGCCATAATTGCCAAAGTCCTGGAAAAGCCAGAACCAGGAAGCAGTTGCCCTGTAACACGCTCACCCAGCCCGCAGCCACAGGATGGAGACTTTCTTACAGGAACAGGAAGCACTGATAACCTGAACCGCCGTATTTCCTATAAGTCATCGGATCTGTACTGCAGCGACACGGCTCTCTACTGCCCTGAACGATGGCAAGATACAGAGCGCAGGCAGAGCGTTGACCTCCACGGCACCAGCCTGCTCCAGCTTCATGCCCAGAACTCCACTGACAGCAACCCAGATGAAGAGGCCTACCACTCTGGAAGCTTCTCCCACCACGAGCCTCCGTCTGCCTTCCACCACCACGATGAGTTCGGCACCGGTAGCCTCCCCGCCTCCAGTTCCTACTCCAGCTTCAGCCTCGCATCAGACGAGAAGGGAGGAATTAGTGGCGGTTGTGGGCGCACTGCCAGCAGCACCTTATCCTCTTCCCACCAGGGTCTCTATATGGACTGGCGAGACAGTGGCAGTGGGGACTATGGGCGCAAAAGCATGTCCTCTTATGACAAAGACAGCACAAGCTTCCCCAAGTCCCTCAGCATCCAGCACATGGTGACCCCCAGGAGCCCGCAGAAAGCCACCTCACCAGCGTACACAAGGACGGCTTCATGCTTCAGTGAGCCATACCATTCCAGCAACCCCCGCCTGGCCTCCTCTCACAGCATGGGGTCAACAACCGGACTGGGCCAGGCTCGAGGAGGGGTTGTGGACAGCCGAGGTGACGTCCAGGTCCCTGAGGATGACCTGAGCAGCCGCTGGAGACAGCTCAGCGTGGAAGACATCAACACCTTCTCTTCTTCCTACCGTGACATCACGGGGCGGGTCTCTCCGTATAGTTTCTCTGAGCGCCACTTTGCCATGGGCCCCTCCAGTAAGGCCAAGGGGTCTCTCTACAGCAGCTTCCAAGAAGGAGATGACGTCTTCCACAGCCGTGTGCTGGACCAGTGTTTCGCTGTGGGTCCCCCTTCGCCCAGCCGCAGTCCGAAACCGATGGAGCATCGTAAGCAGGAGAAAACTTCTGTGCTGTATCGAGCCAAGGATGACAGTCAGGACTCCGAGTGCAGTCTGTTCCTCTCAGGGAGCTCTAAAGACAAGGATAGCAGCGGGGGAGCAACAGCGGCAAGCAGTGCCAAGAAGGACTACGTAAATCTGAGTGCAGACAGCTCGGCCGAGTCCTTACACCAAAGCTCCCTCGAAGCCTCAAGTCTTCAACACTACCCCAGCCCCAGGCCGAGCGTCCGGCCTCGCCCGAGCTCCAGCTCCGCTCTCAGCGTCGGCCCCGCCCTCCCAAAGAAGACATCTCCAAGATACCAAAAATTTGGCAGCACAGGACTGACAAGGAAGGACAGTTTGACCAAGGCACAGCTATACGGTACACTGCTGAACTGAGCGGAGAGACAGAGCGCTTTTCATTTTATGCATGATGATGATTCCTAACTTACCGTACTGTACGTCTCAAACGTTTCCTGCAGCAGACACATACTTGGTGTGATGGGGTATTAAGATGTTGTTGTTCTATGTATCTCTTAGCCAAGGCACGTTTCATGCAGTCTGCAACACTTTTTCTATTGTATGTCATGCAACGGTGTAGCTACCTGAGACCAGCTATTCAGTACGTTTTTGTTTCAACGATGATATTTAGAGCCACCGGGATAAAACCACGCTGTCTAAGAAATACAACACAGACCCGGCTCCATCACCGTACTGTGCTATTTGCTCTTTTTTTTGGTGTTAAGTACTGTTAGTAAAACCAGCAAAAGACCATTAATTTCTGCTCTAATATATACAGCATAGATAATGGACTGAAACGTCTGCAATAGGGTGACTTAATTACACAGTGTTTGGGGGAGGGAAGTTTATCCATTATGTATGGTGGACCCAGCTGACTGCAAGCTGTTAAAAAGATTTATTCATTCTCTATTTTCTCTTAAATAAAATGCATGCTGTATAATGCATATAAATAAGAAGGAAAATTTCCACATTTCCAGCTAAATTGTTTCTCACAGGGCCAGTATCTGTAAACATCACTTACTAACCAACAGATATTTTAAAAAATAATGTGTTTTATTCAAATGCAATGTGATATTTATAGCAAGACACTAAATTTAGATGGAGAAAGTTCCTCCCTGATGCTAGATTTCACATTCATTCATCAGAAACTTTAGGATCTCTGAGTTTGTTTGTTGGAATAACAGCTCTAAAAATATATGTGAGATTAGGAAAGGATTACAAGAAATTGTCAGGTGAAGAGATTTTTAGCGTTACTCAGCTGGACTTTTTCTTATTTTTGTATCAAAATGAGAGGATGAAATCTGAGGCTGTGCTGCACAGTAGTTACCCTCATACCAGGACACTTGTGAACTTGCCTTAATCCTGTTCAGAGGACAGAATGGTCTCCTTTACAGCATCTAACTACCGTGTACATACTGTATATCTGCTGTATTGTTACTGTATGTATACACTACTGTTACTGTTCTTCCTGTCAGACATAACACATGCAGCCAGTTTCTTGGAAAAGGATTAAGTCTGATCTTACGCTACTTTCCAGTGGACATCTCCACTGAAATGTGTTTTATTTAAAGACAGTGAGGCTTAATCCCTTTCTGAAAATCTGGCACACAGACAAATTTCTACCGTGATACAAACTCTCTGGTGTTGGCACTAGTTGCACAAACCAAAACAAAAAGTGCTGGATCTTCTAGTTTTCAGGGGAGATTAATTGGAAATTTCTCCAGGCAAGCTGGCAGTTCTGCAATGTATGCACAAAAAGGTTCGTAGCACTGGGAAGGTAGTGGGAAAAAAACCCCGACTGATTAAAGACAAAAATGTACAGTCAGTGTGTTGTTTTTAAACCAGCATGCTCAATTAGGCTATTTTAGAGAAAACACTGTGAAAATAGACACCGCGTGTATATATACGTACATAGAAAGTGGCAAAGACATGCTGTCCTGTTGGAGAATAAAACACATTGAAATAAGACCCTACCTTATGTTAAATAAATATTTGCAGAGAGGTTGTCTTGCTGCCCCACAATCATGCCACCATCTGCTACTGTTACTCGTATAGATGGGGGCGAAATGCTTCAACATCTGTGCGCCCTTTGGCATGATACATCTCCAAGGATTTCTTCCTGCCTGCGTGGCTCTAAAGATCTGAGAGGAATGGCGACGGGGATAAGCTACATAATGGGAACTCAGCTTTGCCCTCGAGTTAGTCATGAATAGATTTTTCTGGAAGGCCACGCTTCTACCTCTCCCATTCCTGCAGATCTGGGAACTGGCTTACGGCTGTTTTTAAAGATTTCAAAACCGCATCTCTTCTTTTTGACCTTGTCGCGTTCATGAAGGTGAAACAGCACCACAAAAGCTCTCCAATCACATTCTCATCTGGTACAATGTATGAGTATCTACAGGGTTGAAGAGGTCTGGAATTGAATTTAACCAATGTACAAAGGGACTCAGAGGTATTTTTGTTGTGGAGATGATGTATAGAAAGAGATATAGATACTACACACACAATTCTAACACTATGACTATTTTTTATCCGGTTTCAGTTGATGTTCTATTTATCGAATGTTTTGACCCTGAATGAAGAGGCTGAAGTGGTTCTGTCCTGTCCTACCTCCAGCCCTGTTTCAGGAACAACAGGCCAGCTGTCTAAATGTCAACATGTTTGTCTGTCTGATGCATGGTTATATATTTTTGTTGTATGTTTATTTACTTAATAAAGATGGGTGTTGGGAAATATGTCATAAGTGTTTTACATTACTTATTTCAAGAACTGAGAAATGTTGCTGACTGCAGCCACTTCTCTGTCTTCTCTGTACTCTGCTTTCATTTTAGGGGCTCTTTTTTAAATTTGGTGACAGCCAGAGGATTCCTCTGAAACTGCCAGACTCAGCTGTGCAGGTGGGGACATCAGACCCTGGAAATATCCTAAGATTCTTCAGACACCCATCACCATAATGGTTAACAAGATTCATGTGGTACGGTCAAAGTGAAAGGTTACTCACCCAAGACCTTAAGAAGCAACACTATCCTCATGTATGTTGTTCCTGAAAAGGCACTGCAGTGTTCACCTTGGTTTTCTGCCCTCGCTGATCTTGACCTTCATTCTTTGGCATTTTCCACCCTTTAGAGGCGATGCAGCTTCATCCCCTTTAATTTGTTTCGACAGATTCGGTGTCTGACACAGATGGACAACAGCAAACAGCAGCAGCTTTCACCATTTAGCACGTGCGAATTATCTTTTGGCTTCACAAATCACTTAGTGGTCCTTTAAGCCAATAATGATGTCAATTTAACTATTATTAACTGCAGTACAAACAACCGTGGGGGCATGAAAGAGTATTGAGCCATTAGAATTTCCCTCAGCGGCAAACAGTAAAGTGTATTTTAAGCGCTGTTCAACTCGACACTGAATAAAGATCACAAGCATCTGTGTGCACTTCACCGCTCTGTTGTTGACTGGCAGGATTTTGGAAGAACCTGGCAGTGTTTTGACAGATGTCTGCGTATTTTTTTAGTTCTCTGGTTGTCTCCCTGTGATGCTCTAAGCTGTCAGTGTGAAAGGAAATGTCATATCAGAGCCAGTGAGAACAAAAAGGCATAGAGGAAAGTGATGTGTATGCAGAATGTGGAATGAAAAACACCACTGATTAGAAAATGCCCAGAGAGATTTTTTTTTGTTTTCACAAAAACTTCAAGAGTGTGATGGTGGTGTTTAGAGTGGAAAGCTGACTATGAAGGCATTAAGGCGTGTGTGTGTGTGTGTGTGAAGGCAGACTGCTTTCCCTCCGCCTACCACTTTAGATTAAACTCATAACAATATTTCACTTTTTCTTTGATGTTACACGTGTAACTTTCCCTGATTTCAAGATGGTAAATAAAATGTAAGATGGGCCACATATGAATAACATGCTTACAGTAAGATTGGCACAATAGTGCCTGTTGTTCTCGTGCCATTGTAAATCCCTATCAATGGGAATGAAGATGATGTGGGTGGCTTTTAAAACAACGTGCAAGCACTGCAAGATACACAGTGTGGAAAAAACAAACTGTTTTTCAAAGGCGTCAGTAGATAGTGGATTAGTTGATTCCAGCATTTCCTTGCCAAGTGTTTATCGTCTAATGCCAAGAGATTAAGAGCGATAAAGTCTTCAAGATGGATGTGCGCACCAGTTTCCAGTTCAATATAGTCCTCTCTTGGCCAACCTGCTACGTCTCATAACTTCTAAGTCTATATTTGCTTGTTTGTTCACAGTCCTCAGTGCCAGACCTTGATCTCACCGGCCCAGTCGCAGGTGGCAGCAGTAGCAGGCAGGACGGGATGCTGAGACACACACAGGCAGGGCTGGCTGTGGGCGTGCAGGCTGTGCAGCGAGCGAGCGTTGTGGTAATCGTAGAAGTGAGCCGAGCCGGTGGAGCTTCCCGAGGCCAGGATAGATCCATCCGGGGAAAACTCGCACTGCACGGCGTACCCCTCCACCTAGAACGAGGATAACGTGTTGCAGTTGAGAACCACGTTAACATGAGCATGATTTAATGTCAGCATATGATGTCATCCATCTGATTACAGGTTTAGGCGACCTAAATGCTAGAAAAGCATGCATGTGATAAGACAGTTGGCGATTCAATCTGTGAGCGCAACAGCTGCGCCATCGAGCGAGGCACTTAACCCCCGACAGCTCCAGGTGAGTGTGAGTGTGTGACTGTGGATCAGGGAGTGTTTATGATCAGTGATTACACTTTAGTTTAGCTGTGGCTGATATGATAATATTTAATTCTATTTCAGAAAAATATGTTTTTTCAATGTTTATTCAGAGGGAGCCACTAAAGTGTTCCTCAATTGAATTTCCAGGAAATACACAACACCACAAATACATATGTACTGTATTTATCATTAAGGCAAAAAGGTGAAAGTGACAGTTAAATCTTCAGCAGTCTGTCTCCTTTAGTGTGTTTAAAGATGCGACGGTATGGAAATACAAGAGGCTCCTTCTGCCTGTTGCTTGCAGAGCTTAAAGGCCTGCTTTGGATTGTTTACAGATTACAATAATACAGTACTCACACACCATGTGCGGTGTGCACTGAATGTGTAAAAGGGGGAAATCCATGCTAAAACTGTCACTTGTCTAACTCAGAATGTCAAGGCCTCATATCAGCTTAAGCTGAAGTTAAGAACACATTCTGGCACAGAACGAGGACTGTGGTTTTGTTCCTTCTCTCTCTCTGACATTAGAAACTCAGTTGGAGTCGATCGGTTAAGGAAAAGGCAGGAAAACGCCGTGGTAGCACTGCATGAACAGAGACTTACTTGTAGTTGGTTAAGGTGGAGCTCATTTTTGTATAGTACTGCTACTGATAATTACTTTCACGGATGGATTCATCTGCAGATTATTTTCTCCATTAATCAACTGATCGGTTTGCAATTACCCAGACTTCAAAGTGACGCCTTCACAATTACCTTGTTTTGTCCAACCAATACTACAAACCCCCAAATTACTGAGAATAAAATTAAATAATTAAAGTAATGGAAAGGAAAAGCAGCAAATCCTCACATCTGTGAAGGTGCAGTGTTATGGCCCAGTGAAAAATATTTTTTTCCATTTATCAGCCATCGGCATAAAGTTCATTTTAGATCCTGGACATATGAGGATTATATTAAGTTAGACTTGAAAAAGATCTGAAGCTATCCTTTGTTTGTGAGTTATTTTTGATCACAATAGCCAGTCGTCATCAAAAGATGACTGCTGCTTTCAGGCTGCAATAAAGTATTTATAATGACAGCAAAGGCTGCGTGAAACGGAGTGCTTGATAACATGAACTCTGTCAGAAGAGTTTGCATCACAGTTGTATATATAATAAAGAAAAAGAACATGAAAAAGGCTCAGAGATGAAATGCCTTTGTGTTTTCTGGAACGTTCTGTTCTGTTTTGTGCATTTGAAACGTTGTGTTTTGCACCTCAGGGTCACCAACAGTGGAACAAACCAGGACCTGGAACATTAGACACCCATTTGTTTGCTGTCCATTTTTGGATTTTTCTTGAATCAACAGAGCACACACGCCACCGTATCAGTTCCACATGAATTCAGGAATATTTGACAGCTACATTCTGCTCTGTTTGTCCCTCAGTGGAAATACTGTATTGCGCTTATTGTGTTTGTTTAAGGGGCAGGGGGCTGTAGAGGAAACGCTGCAGGCTACGGATCCACTGTTCCCATCAACTATGTATAGGTTAAAGCATTTCAACTTTATTCTACTGCATTTGCACAGTTTTAACCACATGTGGGATGTTGCTTAAGGTTTTTTCTATGAGTGCACATTCTATATTGATCAGGCCTGCGTGAAACCCCCACCCCACCCTCGAGGCCACAGTTGTTACTGACCTTGTGTCCTTCGTATCGCCGCCTCTTGTTCATCCTATAGGGCTGCTGGGAGGAGAACACTGCCATGTAGTTCCCATTGGTCTGGGCAACAAAGGACTCCTCCAGTGGGTGGAGAGCCAAACTGGGGCACGTGTACCGCTCCTGGTGGCCAAATGAGTGGAGAGAAAAATCCAGAGTGGAAATTAATTCATGATTTGACCTTTTCTTGCTGTGTCTAACCATGGAGTCAGCTGCATGTCAACTAGACTATTATTTTGAAAAACCTTACGTTCAGATGTGCAGCGGGTAGAAAAAGTTACAGAAACGTTTCATGATGTATGCGATCAATCTGCTACAGTCTTATTGGATTGGATTATACTGTACTGTACACTGCTCCAGTTATTTTGTCCATCTGTTCCTACATATTAAGAGTAGTGTGAAGAACTCCTGAGGCTTCATCTTGCAGAAATACTGAGCCAGGGACGAGAATTTATTCAATACAAAAAAAGCACAAAGGTTATTAAAGTCACACTTTTAAAACAGGTGCCACTCACAGAGCGCACGCTTCCTCCAGCACCATGTAACTGTCAAAATATGCCAGTTCCACATGCCTCATTACCAACTTGTTTCACATCAGGAGGTTCACACATTTCCAAGAATGTAATTTCAAATGGGAAATGTGACTTGCCTGTTAAAATTCAACCAGCTTTTAAGCCTTTCAGCTTATAATTTCAACATCATGTGCCAATCAGAGCTGTGTTTATTCAGGGGCTTTTTTTCCTCGTTCGCACATAGATTTCCTTACGTGGTAGATCTGGTTGGAGACCTTGGCGGTGGTCTGGTAGTCCCAGGCGATGAGGGTGCGATCCGCAGAGTCTCTGCTCACACAGTCAGAGCTTGTTATAAAGTCCACACCACCTCTCAGAAACAGGATGTCTAAGGTCTGCTGGACCCCTGCTTTGTATGCGTTCACCACCTGCAAACACACACACACACACACACACACACACACACACACACAAAGGGGAAAAATGCTCTTCATACGATCGATGTGGGAAGTGTCACTGTTCTGTACTGTACTGTCAGTCAACTGATGGCACAGGAGCAACCAAAGACTGGGAAAGTTGTGGAATGTGTTTGGAACATTCCACAGGTAAACAGGTTCATTGGTAACAGGTGAGAGTATCATGATTGGGTATGAAAGGGGCATCCTGGACAGGCTCAGTCGTTCACAAGCGAGGATGGAGCGAGGTTCACCACTTTGTGAACATATGATTGTATGAAGGATATTACTGCATGAGCTCAGGGACACTTTAACCATAAACACCTCTTGAATAGTGGCCTGGTTAGACCTCAGAACTGCTGCTCATATCTCAGATTGTGCAGATCAGGTTGGATCAGAACAGGACATCAGTGACAACAGGCCGATAAAACCCAAAAAGCAAACCAACAACATAAACTGTTATCTTATACTGACCTAACAAAACCTTTCAATTCTTCACACCGCTGTAGGATGAAGTCCAGTAAATGAGAGTGGGTACCTTTCTAATGTTGAGATTCAGTCAGTCGTGATATAGACTACAGCGAATGCTTTCCTCATTCTTTCTTTTCCAGCCCACTCAGATCACATTGTCACAGTTTGATCAGATTAGGTTTCATTTGAGCGAACAGCTACACTCTACATGGGACAATTTAACCTTTAACCCCTCACTGCACCTTCAACAGCTCTCCTTCTGCTCTGTAACTTGTACCAAACTTTTAACTCTTATCAGTGAGATTTGATATAACATGCGTGCAGTTCAACCTCATGAGTCTGTTTGGAAAGACTTTGGGCTAATGGGTTAATGTTGTGCCTGTGGGTCTCTGCCCTTTTATCTAGTGGAGTGATTTCACCCCGGAGCTAGAAAGACACACAGCCCGTGGCTAAGATTGACAGGCAGCCAGTATGCTACAGCTTTAACAACCTATTTGCTGAGAGCTGGTCTACGCTCACTCCTCAACTAACATTGACACCTACTGGAAGAAGCAATCCCCGCTGTATTAAATCTAAAACCCTGCTGGGGAATGAGTCAGTTCGCCGTGGGGAAAAATCCATGTGAGCGCTCATATTCTGAGGAAGTGAATAGGATTATCATATAAAACAGTCCATTAAGCTTAACAGCAATATTAGGTCGTAGCTTCACGGGAAAGATTTATGAGTCCTGAATGAAATTAAAATTTCCTTTGAACAATTAGTGAGATAATCTGCGGTGTTACTTCCATGCATTCGGCAATATTATCCTTTTAGTAAAATACAGCGTGGGTCATTGCGCACGGCAACTTGTTTGTACATGTGTGGGTGTGCGGGAGAGAGCTGTGGGTGAGGAGCATGCGTTCAAAGCGTACCTCCCTTAGGATTTATAAAAGGTCAAGCAACAGTCGATGAACCAAAGTCGATAAAAATTATAAATCTACGAGAAGGAGGTTAATAAGTTTGACCTTGCAGCTGCGAGAGTCCCAGGCTTTGACCACTGAACTGTAGCCTCCGCAGAGGAAAACGTCTGGGCTGCTGGGATGCAGAGCCACACACATCACCTTGAAATGGTTGTCCAATCTCACCACCTGCTGCCCTTCAGAGACAAGAAGAAACAAAAGAGAAGGAGAGAAAGAAAAGGACGAGATCAGCACTTTTTCTGAAATGATCACTCTTTACATCTTTTGTCAGCGGTGAACTGTTGGATTAAGATCATCATATTAAACTGGGATCAAGTGCAAGCAATTGTTTGCCTGCTCAGCTCTGAGGAATTTGTTTCCAGCTCAACTCTGACCCCTGGCTGGTTTCTGTCCTCTCTGGGTCCCAATGTTTCCCCGAATCACCAAGGCTGGTGAAGCAATCACCTCACTGCTGTTTAATCTCTGCCCAGAGAGCATCAGTCCTTCTGCTGCACACATCTGTCTGAGCACACTAATACACTCTGCCTGAAGGAGTTTGTAAGTGTTGTTAAGCTTCTTTGATGTACTGTATGTCAAAGCAGTGATTTAGCAAGTGCATTCCACGTGTGTTCCTCCATATATCAAAAAAGAATTAAAAGGTTCAGGCTATTAAACTAATGAATTAAGCCAAACTGTTGCTTTATTAGATATGTTCTTTCTCGGCTGTCAGGACTAAACTAAACACAACATAAATTCCAACTGCATTTCATCTGAGATGCAAAATCTGCTGATGCTCCTCTTTGGTTTATTAATAGAGTGCACTGCGTGAGAAGCCCATTAGATTCCTGCACAATAAAGATTGTATGTAATTAAACCGTGCTGCCGCCTTTGCTTATAAGCAGTGATACGAAAACAAGCTTGCTGATAAAAGAAAGAGTAAATCTCGCTGTAAGTTGCTGCCAAATATAGTGTTCATATCTCGGTGCACCTTCTGAAATTCATGACGGGATGAAGTTAAAGAGGATGAGAGGCTTCCTGTGATCATCTCAGGTCAGAGGCAGGGTGTGAGCTTGTTTACAGGCCACATCCAACAGTGTTTGATCGCATGCCTTTCTGTCACCATAAAAAAAAAAAAGCTTCACATAATCTCACACAGAACCACAGACAGTTCCTCGCAGTAAAAATGAAACTTCTATTTTTATCACTGCCTGCCCCAGAACAGTCCAACAACTGAACGGTCTGTCTCTAACTCAATTTAACGATGGTGGGTGGCGGGACTGACCAGAAATCTGTAACGCTGCAAAGCCTTTGCGTGCAGGCTGCAGTGTAACCGCGAGAGCGTGTCTGGGATGTATCCAGACAGCAGCACATCGTACGCATCGGCCTCTGAAAAGCCACTTGATTTAAACATCGCTCAAGACAAAAAGATAATCCCGACGAAGGGACAAGAGAAAGCAGAATATAAAACACTGTTTGGGCTCGAGGCGGCTTTATCTAAATCAATTAAAAAATGTCATACTTGAAAACAAAACAAAAACACTGAGGGGCTTAAATATAATTAAGCCTGACAGGGTGAGACCAAAAATTAGTTTCTTGGGAAAACGATGAAGAAGGATACACGAGGAAGCAAGCCAGACTATGAGCCAGCCGCTCTGTCAAAGGCTATGCAAAGTAGAACACCTCAGGGTTCGACGTCTCCTCATTAATTCATCGAACAAACAACAAAGACCCCGTCCAAAACAGTCTCAGGCAGTTTGCCCACAACAAAAAACGCACTTCATTACACACTTGTTCCAGGATATTCCTACTGAGTCTTTTCAGAAAGGGGGAATGAGTCGCAGCTAATAAACTGCAGCAAAAATGGACCCTCTTTCACTTAATGGTGGACTAGCACACTCCAAAATTTCAATTGCATTGATCCAAAGTTTTAACAGGCAATTTCGCCGGGCTCACGCTTCCTGCTTAATTGGCTTACCCGTAGCGATACGGAGAAGATCTGTCATCGAGATTTAAAACTCATGTTTGGCAAGGCGATGAGAAATCAACATTCTCCTCATAATAAATAGGGCCTCGTCATGTTTTAATTAAGCAAGATTAATTAGCCTGCTCGAGAGGGGAGATAAGGGAAGGCTGCAGCGATCTGTCCCTCCCTCACGATAGTTTACTCTGTAGTCCTGAAAGAACTGCGGTCGTGCTGCGGAGCTGACACGCAATGGATGACTCCAGCGGCGAGGACATTAGGGATGAGTGGGATGGCGGGGGTGAGTCCCTTAGAGCAGAGGGAAGCTGGGATGAAATGGATATTCTGCCTCATTACTGGATCCAACAAAGCAGGGTGCTGTCACTGCAGCATGAGCAAAGGTTAGAAACACATTACTTGGTTTTGACAAGATGTATCCAAAAAATATTTTAGAAACAGGCTTATATGTGGAACTAGTTTGATGTTTTAAAGATATTTCGTGTTTAGAAAGTGCTCAGAAATCTTAAACTAATTTGTGAGCTATATCTTCATTAAGTACAGTATTTCATGTGCTTTGACACTGTACACTGAGCTTCAAGACTTAGTGTGAAATGTAGTTTGACAGAAATATACGACCACCTGTTATCACTTGACCAAAAGTCCAAACTTAGGTCACATATAGCAACTAAACTAACTCTATGACAAGTTAACATCTCCATCCGCTGAGGGCGGCCCTGACATGTGGCTGAAAGCTTTGGAAACACAAAGGAAGTGGACCTTGTGTTCAATTTATTTTTCAGTCAGGCTGCTGTTTGCAAGGTCAGGAACGAACCTTCAAAGCTCAACTGAAACGCAGAGGAATCACAGTGAGGCACAAATCACATTTTGCCACAGCATGCATGGACAAACACTGAAATCTCCAACACAAGGGGAAATCTAGCAACATTTCAGAGGTGTTCATGCACTACATAGCAAATTCACCTCGATAGCTTGAATATGTTTAAACAAGCTTGAACAGCGTAAAAGGAGAGTACAAAGTCAGCCCACTTGGATTTTTGTTATCAGCCATGTTTCCCATCAAGAGTTGTTGAAGATACAAGTGCTGCCAACCGCACTTAAAACTGCAGCCATTATACTCAGGCATGAAGCACATTGCTTGGAGGGGACAGGGAGATGGGACCCTCGAAAAGTAAAAATAATTCAAGCATTAAGCAGCTACAAAACACTAACTGACGACTGTCCATAACAAAGCAATACGTCTAGCAAGACAGGATTACTTTTCCAGGATTATTACAGGTCATGTGTTGACCCTGCATGTCAAATCATGTCCTGGTGATTATAAATACATCTCTGCAAACAGGCATCTTCCCAAAAGAAACCCACCCTTGATAGAAATGCACTCACCAGCTACAGGCCGATATCCAACCTTCCATTCATCAGTAAGATACTGGAAAAGAAGGAATTTCAGCCCGGCTTTAGAACAAACCACAGCCCTGAAACTGCTCTGACTGAAATAATCAGTGACCTCAGACTAAAATCTGATGAAAATAAGGTCTCAGGTCTTGTTCTCTTTGATCAAAGTGTAGCCTTTGATACGACTGACCCTGATACCTTAATCAATCGTCTTGAATACTTGCTCGGTCTTTCTGACTGTGTGTTAAACTGGTTTTAAACTTACATCAAAGGGAGAAAGTTTTTCGTCAGTCTTGGAGCTCATGTGTCTGTTTTGTGGTTGCAGGGAGCTGCCTCAGTCCATTACTGCTCTCACTATACAAGCTGCCACTTGGTTACATGGTGAGAGAACACAATGTGTTTCCATAGTTATGCAGATGATACACAACTGTACATCTGTGCTGAACCGAATGATGCTGCAGCTATATACTCCATTACAAACTCCAGGCAATAAATAAATGGATGAGAAAAAATTCCTTGAAGTTAAATGAGGACAAAACTGAAATCCTACTAGTCAGCCGTAAAGCAAAGAGATATAATGATTAATAATCTGGGGAAATTAACTCCCTGGACTAAATCTGGGGTAACAAGTCTAAGATTCAAGTCCCAACAACAAGGTGACAAAAACTTCATTCTTTCACCTTACAAACAGATAAAGTACGACCATTTCTAAACCAAAAAGATGCTGAAAAACTGATTCATGCCTCTGGAAAAAAAAAAACACTGAGAGACTTCAGGTCATTCAAAACTCTGCAGCTTGGCTGTTAACCAGAACCAAGAGGAGAGAGCACAGCAGTCCAGTTTTAGCTGCTCTGAACTGGCTTCCTGTAACATTCAGGATTGATTTTAAGGTCCTCTTCCTCGTATACAAAGCCCTTAATGGACTAGGACCAAGCTACATTGCTAACTCCCTCATTTATTATTTGTCTTCAAGAACACTGCGATCATCTGCTGCTGGTCTACTGGAGGTTTTCCAGCAACAGGCGAAAGATAACTGGGGATGCAGCCTTTGTCCATTAGGCCCCAAAGCTCTGGAGCACACCACCTACAGATATCAGAGAAGCAGCTCACTGAATGTTTTCAAAAGAAAGCTAAAAACTTATCTCTTCACTTTAGCCTTTAACTATCTATGACTTCCTGATTCAGGTCTGAAACTTTTGTCCTTTCCCTCGTACTTACTCACTGCTGCATTTCTTTTAAAATGTTGTATTTTATTTGATTTTATGCATTCTATGAAATCCATTTTTACCTAAGTTTTATAATTTTATGCTGAGATTTGATGCTTTATCCTTACTTTTTACCTAGATTTTAATATTTTATTGTGTGGTTTTAAGCATTGTCTTTATTTCTATTTTCATCCTTTTTATCAAGTTTTATCTGTTTTTATGTCCGTTCTGTCTGTTTTCTATGTGAAGCACTCATTTGGTGCATGTGATTTCTTTCTTGTAAAGTGCTCTGAGCTACAATTCCTCTATGAACGGTGCTATGCAAAGTTTATTACTATTATGATTATGATTGTTATTATTAAATGCTCAGACATCCCACTTAATGTTGGATGCTTTCAAATAATATCATCACATTAACATACAGTCTACATAATGAATCTACCAATGTCTTTTACTGCACTAAACTAAATTATAATCGTAACAGGGTAAAACAGGGTAAAACCTGTGTTAGCGTAGCAGGATACCACTGCAAAATGAAGCTTTCAAAGTAGGTCAAACTGCAGCTATGCTTGCCAGTGGCATTTGCAGTACAGTAAATGTGTGTGTGTGCTGCTGCATGCGTTGTCTCCTGGCATGCAGGGCTTCAGGCTCCTGTGTTCAGAACAGGCACATTGTATTCTTTGTTCACAATTCACTGCTGCTAATATTATTTGAAACAATAGGAAATGGATATGAATGGGTAGAAATCAAAACTCTTGGATCATTGTCATGAATACAGAAGTGGGTATATAAAATGACAGGGGCAGGTTTTGGAGACAAAAATCCCAAATGACTGATGTTTTCCTGTTCAACATGTAAAACCTTATACAGAAAATAACTTAAACCCACTGTTAAAAGCATTGCCATCTGTTTGTTGTTGTGTGTATCTTTGTTTGGTTCCTGTCACTTAAAATTCAATTTAAATTTTTATACAAATAATGTTCCTGAAGTAACTGCAGCAGTACCTTGTGTCACTTCATAACGCTGAGCTAAAAGATATGGACCGCATGGCTGTGCTCAGGTACATACTGATGTGTTATGTCTGAAAAACAATTTTCTGTGGGATGACCCCTCGTCTCAGACCCCCAGTGTGACTCATTAGTTTGCCCTTGAACTACTGGCACAGACTCTAAACTGGCCGTAGGTGTGACTGTGAGCGTGAATGTTATCTGTCTCTATGTGCCAGCTCAGTGATTGACTGGCGACCTGTGTGTACCCTGCTTCTCATACAATGTCAGCTGAGCTCGGCTACAGCACCCCTGCAACCCTCTAAAGGATAAGCAGGTATGGATGGGTGCGCGGACTACTGGCACATGGCACATTAAATGAAAATAATGCATTGCAATAATAATAATAATTCTAATTATGATAAATTCTAATAAACCTTTCATATAAGAATTGCATTTCAAAGTACTTTACAACAAAGAAATCACATTAACATAAAAACAAGGATAGAAAATTTATGTAAGACAGAGAATAAAACTAATTGGATAATAACAATAATACATATAAGATAAAAATAATGATGAAAATAGAAGCATCAAAGGTCTCCAAACTCTCTTATTCCATTAATACAACCGAAGACGCATAATGTCTGATGCTTATCTACTAAACTATCGTTGAGGTCTTTTTACACTCATCAAATATGATTCTGCAAAGCCAAAGTGGGATGGAGGAGCGATGCACAGACCCACTCCAGTACTGGCAGCGTCTCTGTGTATTATTGGTTTTTGGAAAGCAAAGACGATCTCCGTTCTGCCAGTGCCTGAAGGGATCTGGACAGAGAGCCCAAGTTCTGCGTACACATGCATGAACCGACACATCAACCTGTGGCTGCCCGGGGGTACATGGGCATATTTTCCTCCGCCAATCAGCTTTTCCAAGGACAGCCGTGAAAGCGCTGGACAACAGCTGCCACCTCACACTAATGCCCTCCAGATGAAACTCATTTATTCCACTCCCCAACTCCTGCTCTCTCCGTCTCTCTTCCTCTGAATTTATTCTGCCTCTTTTGATTTCTCTCTCTTGCATTCTTCCTCTCCTCTCCTGTTCTCCTTCTGCATTATGCCTCTTAACCTGCTCTCCCTCCCTATATCCTCCTCTCCCTCTACTATTGCTATTCAGCTGTGACAGCCCGTCTGTGGCCCACTGGGAGTGGATATAAGATTGTACAAATTAAATTGGACACAGGAACAACTGCAAAGATGGCTCAGGAAAATGGGCCCACACACTATCCTGAATGCATCGGCTCCTCTATAATTCCATTTCTCTGTAAACACAACAATCAGTGCAGCATTTGGTTAGCTTATGCTGTGGTGAAATACGGGGTCAGGTGTCCTATGAGACTCACTGATCGTTAAAAGGGGCTTGCTAACATCTCCAAAGAGAGCTAAATTGAACAGAAAAGGCCCAGCTGCCTTCCTTGTTAGGGTTGAGAGGCTCCGCATTACTGTGAAGAGTGTAAAGATCACATTCATCCTGATTGCAGTCTGACGTGGCAAACGCTCCCTCAGTACCCCATTACTCTTGGTAGATTTAGTGTTGTTCAGAAAGTTTTTCAAGAATCACTGTCATAATTATGATGCCAAGACCTTGGTGTAGCCACGTTAGGAGTTGTGACAGAAATATAAATAGATTAAAACGTTGTTAAAGACCCTCTTACCTTGTTAACATGTCCTTATGGTGTGTTTGTTTTTATGCTCCAAGACATATCATGAGCGAAATAAGCAGCCAACACCATGCCTGGAACAAACATGGATTCATACGTCACATACCTGAAGAACCAATCCCCTCAACTTGCAGGGTGGGAACGCAGTGAAACGACGGGTATCAGAGGAGAAGCATGTATTTGTATTTTACAATCAAAGTTTCATTACTTTCAAAAAATGGCAGATCTGTTCTGTTTTCAGTTGCAAAGTTGCAAAAGAAGAAATGGTGAGCCTTCATGTATTACCACAGGATCCGAAAATCCGAGAGCCAAACTGTAGCCTGCAGTAGCCTTTTTATTTTTTTCTCATGTTTTATGCACTGACTGTGTCCAAACAAACCTGCAGCGTGTTAGATAATGTTAGCCAAAGTTAGCCTGCCAAGCCTGGCGTCTGTTTCTGGTTCGAACGTGTATGACTGAATTACTTCTATGTTACCACTTGCCGCTGTGTAGCATACAGGCGCTAGCAAAACAGAAAACTAGCAGAGGTTTGTGTGTTTGGTGAGCAGAGTTGAAGCTGCAGAGGAGTGGGTGGAGGTAGAGGTGGGGACTATTTAAAACTGTGCACGCGAAAAGAAGACAAAGGTGTAGAGTTACAGCCAAGCCACTTTAATGCATGACATTTTTTTCATCGAATAACTTCTAAATATGCTATTTTGATGAACAGAAATGAGGTTTTTTTAGGGGTTTAATCAATGCTTGAAGAATTTTAACTATGAGGTAAATTATACATGCAGCTTGGCCTCTGTGTCCTTTTCACTGCTTGAATACTCTATGATTGGTTTTAAAGTGTCAGTGCAGAGGTCTTAGCTATAACACATTAAATTGCACTGCAATTGTGCAGAAACAGGGCTGGAATTCCCAACCCCCATATTAATATGCAACTAAATTACATTTTCTTCATCTCCTGCTGCCATATGAATGCGTGCTTACTGCTCTGTAGTGCCGGCACACATCTGCAGACCCTCATCCTCATAATAATAGTGGTAGTTAAATAAACAAGAATAAAGAAATATCATTTAAAATAGAATGAGAGATGCAGGATTGATGTGTGAGGGCTCTTGTCTGACATTACTTCAAAGCTGTTACTTTGAACCCACTAGGACATCCTGCAGCACTGAGCAAGCCACTGGTGGCTCCTAAAGTATAGGACCAAAATAAATAGTTGTTTGTTTATGGTTGTGGTTTGTGACGTTCCAGTGTAAGGTCATGGTGCCTTCTCCTGTGGTGATGTATCCATTATTGATCCCCTTCCTGGAGCTGCCTGTGTGTTTAATGGGCTGGCCAAGCTATTATCCGTAGGCTTTATTGGCAGTATTGACAGACATGCTGAGAGGGGAAGTGCAAACGGCAGCAAGTCATCACAGCGATGTGTTGACCCAAGAGATGTAGTTGCCACAGGGGCTTCAAAACAATGTCTATTGTCTGTTGGCTGATTCCGTTGAGCCTCTTTGAGGTCTTTTCCTACATACATGAACACTGCAACGTATTCCATTAAAAGTTGGTGAATGGGCATGAGGGACAAATGCAAGGAATTTGACTCTTCAATCTGTTCGATTCAAGCAGAAATCTGAGTCTTTGAATTCTTATCAACATTTTGAATTTCAGCCGTGCAGAAATTCATGAATTGTTCCAGATGAAGGAAATGAGTGAACTGCAGAACAAGCAGTCTCCCTGTTGTACATCGCCTGCGCGACTTGCTCTCATCTTTTCTGCCGTGCTTGTTAAACGTACGTTCAGCCGCAAAGCAAAGCATTTCCGAAGCAAAACCAAATTATTGATGTCTTGTAAATGTCACTTTGAAAACACTTTGTATGATCACACCGAAGGGCCAGCAAACACAATGAGCCAGCGGGTTGTATTCTTTATAAGCATGTATGTCTGTGAGTGAGAGACAAAGACAGAGAAAGAAAGAGAGCGAGTGGTGGCCTGTTTTCAGGACCCTCTCCATTGAAGCGGATGTGGAGCCTCCATAGATCTTCATTTAGAGGGTCGACCTCCTCCCTAAATGAGACTATAGTGTCATTGTCATTAGTGTCATGTTTTCAGGTGTTCTTAGCAAAAAAAAATGTAATGGAAAATGTAACTGCAAGAGATTATGTTACAATTTAAGAGAGTCTGGACCCCAGGAGATTTTTTTGGATACGACAGGCTTCAAAGAAATACCAGTTATTTTATTCACATTTTGGGAAAAGAAGGCAGAATATCTTGGCTGCGCTTGGAGTCTCTGGAATGGGATGGTTGAGCAGTTATGATGTATTTGCTCTAGAAATGCAGATTTTAAAGGTTGCCCCTGTAATGGGTTACTACTGCAGACAGACAGAAGCAGCAATTTCTACACAAAAGTTTTAGTTTATAAGAGGTTTTGGTGCCTGAGGGAATTTAAAGTCACTCCACACATAAATTACTATACTGACTTCAAATCTGAGTTCACACTAAATTTATGAGAAGTAAAATTGGAAAGAAGTTTTGTCTTTCCACAACAATGGTAATATACCTAAAAATGTTGGCTGAAAAGCAGCTCAAACTGAATTCTAATGAAGTAAATGTGACGCGGTCTGACTGCAATCCGTCCACCTTTTGGGATCGTTCTGGTTTAAAGTACCTTAGTGTGGTTTGTTATGTGGCAGTGTGTTCATCAGACCTACAAAAAGAAGTGTTGCTGCTCACCTGTCTCTACGTCTGTGATCACAGCCGAGTTGTCAAAGGAGCCAGTGAGAAGGTGCCGCCCGCAGGGGGTCCAACAGGCGTCACGCACGGCTCCCGAATGGCAGGTGTAAACCCTCAGGCATCGCCCGCTCTCTGCTCCATCCCACACCTGCCAGACATGGGCACATCGCATCACGCCAAAGTCACAAATACACCCAGACTGCAGCAGCAAAGTCGCTTTCACTGACTGTGCACAAGCTACTACACTAAGACACTACAGAACAATTTGAACTGATTAATGAGTTTAAACAGTAAAATCCATAAAACATGGTTATATCAGTAACTTGTGCTCAGTCTTTGTGGGCTGTTTTCATTCATCACGTCACTGACTTACAAAAAAAAATGAAGGGAAAAAAGGTACCACAGATGTTCTAACAAGGTAAAAGTTGACGCTGACCTCTGCATCCTTTACACCTCAAACAAGCCGTAGATGAAATGAGCATGACAGAGAGGAGACATCACACAGTCCTGAATCACTGTGCTTCACGCAAACAAGAGGAAAGGACCTGCATGCTGTGCACAAGGTTTCAAGGCAGTTCCGTGCCAATCAAACAGTCTGGGCCTGGTGTGACGGCCGCTGCTCGCCCAACAGAAAAGAGGAAACAAAGTGAAGTTGTTCTGCCTTCTGCAGGCGATGAATGCAGTGCGTCCTCCGGCCCTGAAAATCTTTCCTGTGTGAATGAGAGCTGGTGAATGCAGTCGGTCTCTTCTTTTCAAAGCTGAGAAAGATATAATCTAAGCCTTCCTCATCTAAATCCAATTGTTACGAAACAAAATGGAATTAGCCAGTAAAGTGCCACTGGATAGATTGCTATAATACGTATACAAATCGGGCTTACTGATGGAATGAAAAACAAAAACAACCTTTATAATTAATGAATCAAACTAATTACCTTTGAGTGGGCCTATAAATCAATCCCCCAGGGGGCCTAATGGCTTTCATGTTTTTGTAGTGTCAGAGGTTTTGCTGATTGTAGACAGAGCAGTAGACACAAGCACCCTGTTAATTGTGACTGCCATGGCTACGCTATCTAAAAGCCTGCTGGTTTCAAATGTGATCTCATACTGCCAATGCAGAGCAGAAAGCAGCCTGGAAAAGCAGACAGTGAATTATGAATGAGGTGTTAATGTGCCATATTGTTCTATTGCTGATTTTGGCTTTAGCTGATCAATACTGTCACATGCTTTTCATCAGATGTCCTGCTAATGAAGGGTACAATTTTCTCTCAGACATGTCAAAAGAGAAAAGCTTCTGAAATCCAGTGGGTGGTCTGGTCTGCTGCCCACTGAGCTGAGGTATATTACGCTAATGATGAAGTATTTTTTGCTTCCCCGGCATTGACAGGGCCGCAGAGGAACTTTGAAGATCTGTGGGGCGCTGCAGATCCCTCTCTGCCGCTCTCTGTGTTTCATTATTAAAGATGACTCCTCCGTACAGGATAAGAAACACACTGAGAAGTTCTTTAGCACGACTACCACAGGAGACAGGCGGCGGGAAGAGCGATGGACGAGGGCAGAGCGACATCAATTCAGCAGGCAGCAGTTTAACAAACAGAATGTCAGAAATGCCTCCAGGCTGAGAAAAAAGTAACACAGAGTCACACTTTTAATTGCAAAAAAGCTAAACACTGAAGCATCTATTCACAATATTTCCATTCAGTGCGCAACAGGGTATGCCACTTCTCTGTATGTTTTTAGGCTTAGGGAAACACTGCCATCTCAAGGCAACATGAAAATCTGTAACTGATGATATCATCTACAGTCACAAAGTATTCAACACAGACTTCTACATAACAAAGTCTAACAAAGTGTCGTGTTGCTTAAGCCCCGTCTACCAAGTACGCCAGTGTTAATGATATTCAAAATAACAGCACCATTCAATGCACACACAACTGCGGTAATCCCATACAATGTGAGACCTGGGCACGGGCGAAAATGAGCGCTTGTTTATTTGCATCCCCTTTAATTTCACCGGCCACTTAACAGACACGTAGAGCGGATCCTTGCAGATGACTCATTGGGGTAATCTGCTTCCTAAATGACTCTCGGTAATTAAAACTAAATTGGTATTCGTGTTATCAACTTAAAACCGCTGCCTTACACCTGCCGTAGCCATGGTGACAACAGCTGCAAACAGGCTGGAATAATAATAGTCTGGGTCTCTGAGGAGCTGACAGACAGGATGGAGGAGGCGAGGGTGGAAGCCTGAAGGGTGTTGGTGAAGAAACACAAGCACGAAGAGGAAAATGGGAAGACTTCATAGAAGGTGTCCCCTCCTCTCTGTCTTCACATAATAAAAGAATAGCTGCTGTCAAAGAGCAAGTGTGCTGAAAGACACGATCAATGCGGCTGTACAGTATGTCAATAAGTAAGCAATAACGCGTGACAAGCAGGCATAATACAAGAAAATAAACAGCGCTACGTAAGCTGAGTGGCATTTCCGCACATGTGCCTGTTACTGTGGCAATACCACTGTCGAAACACATAAGACTAATACAAAGTACAAATGAAGACGCTGCATTAGAAATCTTACTTGAGTAAAAGTACAAACCGTACATGCATTAAAATATACTTAAAGTACTAAAAGCAAAAGTACTCATTTTGCACTTAGTTGCACCCTGAAGTGTGTTATTGCTTACCAAACTGGAAAGTTAGACTGTGGGTAAGAGATGCCACACAGGTGCTCCAGGTGGAGATTGAGCAAACAGGGCGCTCCTGTGCAACTATTCGGATAAGTGATTATCACTCAAGATGCCTTTCAAGCAAAAAAAAAAGTTCCAGATTGACAGTTGGAAACATTTGCTCCTTGTGCCTTTATGTGATAGCAAACTGAATATGTGTGTGTTTGGACAGACAATAGAGATAAAAGGTTAGGATTTGTTATTGACAATTAATTCAAGCAAAGTACAAGTACCACAAATGTATTGCCAGTTACTACACAGTGTGAAACTAAGGCATTGTTGCTAAGGTTGCCTGAAGATTATTATACCGCAGTTTGCCGTGTCACATTATGCAATCTTAATGAACACCTGGCAGCCCAACAGAATTTTCTGTGACCATGACATTAAACAACATCCAGTTATTACATGGCCAGAAATTTCTATTGTTGTAATAAATAACTGCCTGCTTATGACCGTGAAGAGAAGCAAATCCTCTTCTCTGCCGCTCTTTAAACACAGTGAAAGGAAAGCAGAGATTAAAAAAACAACAATATGCGCTTTTCTATTCAAGAACCTGATGACTTCAAAATATTTATTATTTTGTTGGAATTAGCTACAACTTTTAGTTTTAAAACATATTTTTAGCTCATGCTCTAAAGTTAACGAATCCCTGTCTGTTTTAATTTCATTTTTGGAGTGAATAATGATGAGGATTACATCAGAATAAAATCTTCATATCACCTCCTGCAGCTCCTACAATCCTGCAATTCTGGTCTAAATCACATCTGATTCCAGGTGAAGTATTGACAGTAGCTGGGCTAACTTAATCAGCTACAGATCTGAACATTTTGAGGGAGAAAGAAAAAAAAGCGTTGAAAATCCTCCACTCAAATTGGGCAAAATGGCTCACCAGTCGTGCACAGAGAAGTATTTCATATGTTTGCCTATCATTTGGTTTCACAGAGAAGAGAAATCCTTGCATACAAAGAACCAAGTCTTCTCCTCCCCTTCTTTCCTCATCTCCACCATCTGCTCCAAACCGCCCTTTCCAGGTGCCAAAGGAGGTGGCTGCCGTACTGCTGCACTTGTATGATTATGCTCATGAACTCATGCATATTTAAATTATTAATTATTCCAAGTCCTCTTAGGATATTGGCAGGGTACATGGTTTCGTACTGAGATAGAAATATTTAGACACTGGCAGGCACCTGCATGACTTGACCTTTATGGTAGGGAAATGAGGGATTGTTTTCCTGGTGTGAAATACAGAAAAGGAGGGGGCAGGGGAGTCAGGTCGAGACAGAGATACTGAGAAAGCGAGAGAGACAGGAAGTCCCACGGGTCCTGACATACATTCAACTGACAGTGACAGATATGATTCTAAAGAAAGTGGTTTGTGGTACATTTATAAATGGAGGCAGCAGGGCAGATATTGTCTCCCTGCCTGTAACGCTGTGCCAATTACACTGAATGTCAGGTGAGTGATTATCCCCTTAGACCTCCCTGATGTGCTTGGCATCGCCCTGAAAGTATACTGATGAATGGATGCTGAAATGTTATGGGAAAAAAACTGTTCTAGAGCACAATATGGAACAGCCGGCTTGAGAAAAGAGGACACATTTTATGACATGGAATAAACACCAGAACGATTGCTAAAATTTCAATTGCATTGCAGTCTGAATAAAATAAGAATTGCACAGTCTGTATTATTAGAAGCAATGCACCTCAGAAGCAGTGAATCCCTTCATTACTGATTTCATTGCTTTCCAGGTTAAGTATCAATGTGCATCATTCCTGGAGTTCAGTGACAGATTTACTGTATCTAGCATACCTTGAAAGTCTTGTCCATGGAGGCGGACAGCAGCAGATGACTGAGATGAGGCACAGGACACCATTGCACTGTGTTGACTGGGCCCTGGTGGCCTCCCAGGCTCATCAGAAGTCTCCTCGGTACCCCTGCTGCTTCAGGCTTGTGAGCAAGGCACGGCTTTACTCTCGCCGACACTTCTGACAGAATTTGGCTTTCCCTGGTCTGATTCCCGGGAACTTGTTCTGTTGGGAAGTGTGGGTCCACAGTTTCTACTGAAGTGGCAACTCTCTGTCTCTTGGGGATGTACGGTCTGACACCAGACCGTACAGTGCAATGTCTTTTTGCTGGTTTCAGCCCATCGGTGAAGCTTTGCGGCATGTGGGGAAGAGTACGCAGTGGTGAGATCTTCCCCTGAGTCGCACATAGACCCAGAGAAGCTGCAGTATCTCTAAGATGTCTTTCTCGTGTCGTAACATCACTGTAATATGTTCTTTCCTGGTCAAAACAACTCTGTGGCTGTGAATTTGAGTGTAGTAATAGACTGCTTCTTTCTGAGACACTTCCATGATATTCCAGCACTGACCTGGCAGGGTCAGGTGTGAAGCTGTGAGGGCTGAGTGTCACCTCAGAGGAATTAAAACCACTGACTTCTTGGCTTTGTTCACAAGATCCAGTTTGAACAGATGCTGGCGCTCCCTCTTCCGTTTGATCAAGGGAATCATCCTCTGACTCTGAATCCTCGTAGGCCACTAATGAAGACATCTCCACATGATTACAATCTGTTGGAAAATAGAAGAACAGGTGAGATGTCAGTGTAGGTAATCTATTAGAAGCCTATGGGTGACGCCTAGTGGTTGCTTGGATATTTGCACCTCAGTGTCACACTTGTCATTTTGTTACAACAGCAGCTTTGACATTAAAATAACTTGATTAACTTGGTTTAACAACGTCTACAAATGTTTTGTTGGGAATTTACTGCCATTGGTGGGGTGAATATGTGGCAGCCACCTCATGTAACAGCCAGCAGACTGGGAGAGAAATGAGAAAAATCCAGCATCGTTTTATTTAAAAAGGGGAAAGACAGAAAGACAATTGTCGACCTACGCCCTTTAGCATTAACATAGCTAACGTTAAATGTTAGTTATGTACGTGGGTAAGCTGTCCCTCTATCAGTCAACACATAGCCAAAACGGAGGGAGAGTAATAGCTAGCTAAGTCAACACACTACCTCCGGAGAGAGCAAAGTCACTGTAGTAATTACCTTTATAATGTTTGTTATCGTTTGTTTACTTATAAACGTAATTTACAGACAGGAGGCTGTGACTGTCTCACAAAGGCAACGCTAAATCCCCAAGTTTGCGTCAAACGTTAGGCTATGTCCTAGTTGCCACCAGTTAGCAAACATAGCAAACGAGCTAATGCAACCTACAAAGAAGCACTAACGTTACCCCGTGAGTCTGTCTTCAACTGTCGTACCGGCATCTACGGTTAAAACTGCCACACGTGAAAATCCCGCAAAATCGTTGGAGTTAATGCAGAGTTTCAGAATAAAGGTAATGTTTAGCTTTGTCCTCCCATGACACAATCCACGCTAACTTCGCGTAAAAGCTTTTATTTTGAAATAAGCCGGAAAAAGCAGCGTCCCACCCACACAGGAGATATTCCTTCAAATAACAAACAGGCGTTATCATTTTTTTCATGTATCCACATTGAGTTTAACTTGGAATCTTCTTATAAAATGAAGCTGACAAAATATAGGGATCCCTCTGCTTGTTAGATGAATTTAAGCGTTTCCACTGTGGCACTTTTGCACTGATTAAACTATAGCGGAACGTTTGAACAACCCTGTTTGCCTGGGAAGCATTTGATCCGAACGCTACCCCACGCAGGCTGACGCAAGATAAATGAGTGAGCTGAGCTGTCCGCCGTGTGTGAAGAATACTGTACGGTATGCTGGGTTGCCATTGTGATTATCATGAAACCCATCAGTTATTCAGTTATTTAATGTCATTCCAATGATTTGATCATTTATGAAAATCACCGTCATCGAATCATTTTACGGCAGCGTGAGATAAATGTAGGGGCAGGAGCAGACGATTAGCTAGCTCAATAGCTCTACCAAGTTAGCTGTATGTTCACATATGGTAGTCCTCTCAGCTGCTGTGTAAAGAGATCCAGCAATGTTAGAGCAGATCCGAGCCTAATACAAGAGTCTACTCAGGACGTATGACTTTTTATTCATGTTACATATTTGGTCAGTGATTGCGTTTAACTTATTTATTACTGTTACGTAGCCAGTGTGAAGAGGATAACAGACTGTCAGTGAGCCTGGGAAGGAGCCAAGAGTGCAATGGAGCTCTACGAGAAAGTGACAGCACAAGGAGACCACATCAGGGCCTTGAAAACAGCTAAAGCTGAGAAAGTAAGTGCTTGTAAGCTTCCATGTATATTGGTTTGACTCGGTGGGTTAGTTGTTAAAGAGTTGCTAAGTTAAATATATATACACCATGGTAGCTATCCATTTAATATCTCTGTGTTAGACATGGAAACAGATTAGTGAGCTGGACTGTTTTATTGTTTTATGGCCAGATTAGTTTTTCACATCAGTGTGATGTGTATTCATTTGTTGGGTGTTTGATTGGACTGGACAAAGACAGACAGTCCTGTGTAGAGAAAACCATAAAGAATTTGTATACTATATATAACTATTGTGATATTAAGTTGCATTATACACTGTGATATACATATAGCCCGCACAAATCTTACAGCATCAAAAAGTGACATTTTTAAAACATTTAATGGAAACACTTTTTTTTCTCAGAAACAATGTCAGCATTTGTCATGGAACTATTTTCTGGTAGAAAATAGTTCCATGACAAACTTTCCATGCTGAGGTCTGTAGATCATCTACAGTAACCTGGGAAATGTCTCTGGAAAGACACGTGGCTGTCAGAATTTTAAGATATATTTTCATATGTTGTCAGAACATAAGATGGTATGAGGGCAAATCACTGCCTACAACTAAAACTATCTGCATCACAACATAATTTGGCTGAACCGCCCCTTTAAATTATAATGAGAATAGCTTTTACAGTGCGACATGATTCTGTTGGGATTCGGCTGCTTTTATTTGACTGTTTGGGTTCCCCAGGCTGAAATTGAAGCTGCTGTCCAGTTGCTGCTAAAGTTGAAAGTGGACTACAAACACATGACAGGACAGGATTACAAAGCGGGCTGTCCGCCCTCAGAAAACTTCATAGCCCCTGACAACGGGCCAGCAGCAGATGACAGTGATGATGAAGACGTTGTTAACCCCTGGAACGTTTCCACCAAAAACGCTAAGGGAGTGGATTATGACAAACTCATAGGTAAGATTCAGACGAGTGTGGCTTTCAGTGAGAGAGCTAAGGTTTTTGACTCTGTTAAAATATGGATGTCGGTGATATATTTCTAACCATGGGGGGGTCATTTAAGGTCATTTAAGCTCTACAACAGCAGAATAATTCAGACTGTGTCATGTCTTTCTGAAGTGAGGTTTGGCAGCAGTAAAATTGACAAGGAACTGGTGGACAGAATAGAAAGACTTGGGGGACAGAAACCTCACCACTATCTACGAAGAGGAATCTTCTTTTCACACAGGTAAGCATTTTAGGAACTTAAAATGTTTCATCATTGTGGCGTCTTCATGTTTACCAGATCCTAATTCCTGACTTCTAGTGTATTGGTGTTTGACAAGTTATTGTACGGCACATCATCTGTAGCCATTCAGTAATTCTGAATCTGAAGGGAGGTTAGTCAGTATAAAAATATCCACTCTGAACCTTTGGCTAAGCCATCATCATCAGTCTGGAAAAGTATGGAATTTTGAAATGGAAAATGTGAAGGAATCCTGTATTAAGTAAAACAGACGGTGGTGAGAAGATGAGAGTTCACGTGGGAATGATAATCAATCACTTTGCTCTTATCGCTGATTCTGGCAGAGATGTGCATCAGGTACTGGATGCGTACGAGAAGCAAAAGTCCTTCTACCTTTACACCGGCAGAGGTCCGTCCACGCAGGCCATGCACGTCGGTCACCTCGTCCCCTTCATCTTCACCAAGTGAGTTCTCTCCCTCTGTAATGTACTAACTGCAGAGAGCTGTCTAATTAAAGCAACGTTTAAATGCTGACTCAGCGAGGCACTGTCTCACCTGTTCAGCTGGCTGTACATCGAGATCTGACCGAAACCTACTTCTTTGTCGCAGATGGTTGCAGGATGTATTCGACGTCCCCCTGGTGATCCAGATGACTGACGATGAGAAGTACCTGTGGAAGGATCTAACACTAGATGACTGCCATCACTTCGCTGTGGAGAATGCCAAGGACATCATTGCCTGTGGCTTTGACGTCAACAAGACCTTTCTCTTCTCTGACCTGGACTATATGGGGTAAAATACGACTAAAAAACGATCTTTATGTTCTGGCAGACCTTAACTGCTGGAGGCTGCACAGACGCTCTGCCATATTTATTCAAGACCACAGTTTGTTCATATAACCCGAATCAGCAAAAGATCTGACCTGAATCTTTTTTTAAATGTGTTAATTTAAATGTATTTTCTGCAGCGCATCCCCTGAATTCTACAGAAATGTGGTAAAGGCCCAGAAACACGTGACATTCAACCAGGTCAAAGGCATCTTTGGCTTTACAGACAGTGACTGCATCGGTAAGACAACTGGAAAACCTTTAATGGTTTAAAAAAAAAAAAAAAAAAAGGCAATCCACTCTCTGATCAATCATTGCACAAAAAGCAGTTTCCATTCTTTTTTCCTCATATTACATTTCATTGTGCTGATGTTTTCATTTGACATTTTATGATGTAAAGAACTGTTTCTGTGTAATCCTGTCTGTGGTCTCATCCTGATTCTGAAGTGTTATCATGTGAATACTTTGTTGGTTCTTTACGATGTGTGTTTTTTTTTTCATTCATTCAGGAAAGATCAGCTTTCCAGCCATCCAGGCAGCGCCGGCCTTCAGCAACTCTTTCCCACAGATCTTCGGAACCAGGAAGGATGTACACTGTCTCGTCCCCTGCGCCATAGACCAGGTCGGGACATCATCAGAGCAGCTAAATTTTAACCAAATTTCAAGAAAACCAGCAAAAGAAAGTGGGAATTAATGCATGTTTCCATGCACGAGCGTTAAGTGATTATTAAGGGTTTCATTGAGATAAGCAGCAGGTGGTGCAGCAGTTGGGTGCGACTATGACATGCAGAAGGGTGCAACAAGATGACATAATTAGTCAAACCTAGTCAAACAATACTACATGTTAGCATCGTCTTTTACAACCACATGTTCATATCTATCCTCTCGCTTCTTCAGGACCCGTACTTCAGAATGACCCGTGATGTAGCTCCAAGGATTGGCTATCACAAACCAGCCCTGCTGCACTCCACCTTCTTCCCAGCCCTGCAGGGGGCGCAGACCAAGATGAGCGCCAGCAACCCCAACTCCTCTATCTTCCTCACTGACACACCCAAGCAGATCAAAAACAAGGTGCCGCTATTGCTAGTTTTTACAATCAATAGTTACCAGTCAGATCTATGTTTCCTGTGAACGCTGACTGACCTGTGGAACCATTACCCACAGATCAACAAACATGCATTTTCGGGAGGAAAAGACACAGTGGAAGAGCACAGGAAGCATGGTGGAAACCCAGAAATAGACGTCTCCTTCATGTACTTGACCTTCTTCCTGGAGGATGATGAACAGCTGGAGAAGATCAGACAGGTGAGGCCGTGCAGATCAGAGAAAACCAGTGATAACATCCAGACATGATTTCTTTTGCTAATCACACTCTCTACCATCCTGCTCTGCTCCCTCATCCTCCTCTTCACCTTCCTTTCTGCACACCCCTCCCATCCTCTCCCTCTCGTTCAACCTTGTCTCTGCAGGACTACTCAAGTGGAGCTCTCCTCACGGGAGAACTGAAGAAGATTTTGATTGAGACCCTGCAGCCAATAATTGCTCAGCATCAAGAGCGACGCAAGCAAATCACAGATGATGTAGTGAAGCAGTTCATGACACCCAGGCCATTAAATTTCAAATTCTAGCCTGCTCGAGCAACTGAGATGTCAACATTCATCATGTCGCTAAGATCACTACGAGAGGAAACAGTTAATCCATCTTTTTCCATTGAAGATAATTGTGATATGTGAATGGAAGACGGACATTTTCTCCTACAGTTTGCATCAGGACTGGAGAGAAATGTAAATGTAAATGACTGGAGCAATGATGCGCTTCTCTGTGTAAATCTCAGCATGGCATTGCCCGAGCCTTCATGCTAATTGTCGTGCTATTTATGTGCTTCACGTTACACCAAATGTACACATCTAATCTTCATGAGGTGTTTGTGTTTGCAGCGCCGCTGTCCATTGCATGAGCACTACTCCTTGCCCTGGAATCATCTCAGGATGAGTGACGATTAAAGCGGAGCACAGACGTTTATTGTTGCAAAAATTTGCTTAGAAATCGACGACAACACAGTTACACATCCACTTTGAAAATTGTTGGCCAAGAAGTCTTTTTTTTTTTACTAGGGAAAAAAAGCCTTTTGAACAATGTCACTGCTAACTATTTTTGCATCAGCATCAGTGTTGTAAATGGTTTTAATAGATAGGCATAATATGATAATGGGAGCTATATTGTGAGCTCTTAATACCAAGCTTTCAGTGTCTTGCTCAAGGGAATGAAAGCAAATGAACTGTTTTCAGCAAAAGGGATTTGACTCAAGGTACAGTAATACTTTCTCTTCATCTTCATTCTGTTCCACTGATGCCCAGATTAATCATTAAACTCAACTTGAACGACAAAAAACATATAGTTTAAAAACACGTATGTGAAAGTTTAATACGTTCTGCTGCACTGTAGATGCATCTAACGTTCTTTAATATGTCTGTTGTCACACAGAAAACATGTCCATTATTCCCATAATGTCCCATCCAACATAGCAAGATTGACATTTTGGGATACAATGAGTGCTTTGCAGGCTTTTCTCACCTCGCTCAGCTGTAATTAATGATGGCTGAATTCCATTTAGCTGCTGCTGTTTCAGGGTCCTGGTGCTGTGCGTGGTGGTTCACTGTCATGACTTAATGGGATTTTTCACTGGGATCCGTCATTAATGTCATTAGTCACACCTTTTTTTCTGCTATGACAGGTCACAATGTCAGCTGTGAAAAAGACTGGAAGTGATTTCAATGAATATATATGACATTACATATTCCATTATGTTCCTTTAAAGGATCCAGATGTAATCTGAATACACCCATAATGCAGTCAGAGCACAGGACAGTGTTAACGTACTGTAGACTGTCTGTCAGTCACTTGGTGGTGTGACATTGTGCAGAGAAAACTATGTATTTAATAATAAAGATAAACTTCATACAGGTTAGTTTAAAAAATAATACTGAGTAAAACGTGATGTTTATGAATGTGGGATGTTTTTATCTGCTGCCTGACTCAGGAACAGTTCTCAAGAAAGGGAGAAGAGGATCATACCAACTATGTCACAGTATGAACACTCGGGGAAATGGAGAATTGTGAAAACAGGGGTATTCGGTTGGTTGCAATTTGCAACCTCACCACTAGATGGCACCAAATTCAACGCAGTGGTCCTTTAACAGCAGTTGTCTGGCTGACAGTTTCTGGCACTTTCAACTACAGATGCCTGAAAACCACTGCAGGAAGAAAAATAGCAAGCATGCGTGTTATACTCCACACAGACAGCCACGAAAAAACATCGCCTGTGCTGATGTGTCCATATTTTTCGGATGAAGAGGAGACATTTACGTTAATGTTTCAAATGACACTATGAAGCAACCATTTTTGGCCCAAAACTTCAAGATTTGGCTTCCAATAGTGCAAATGATCTTTTAAATTCGTCTTCGTGTTTGTGTCTCAGTTGTTTTAGTGTAGATTTTCTCATTTAATCTACAGGTAAGGTGTGTTTGGATTTACCTGTTTGGGTCTGTCCGGGAGCCCACAGCTTTTCACAGATGATTTCCTCCCCTCCCTTGTAGAGGCTCTTAACTCCTTCATGGACGAGATTTTGCTGTGAATTTCAAATAGGCAACACTCTGACGCTCCTTCACCTGTGGACACCTAAAACCTGAGAAAAAGAGATGAAGGTGTTCGGGGTATTTGACAATTAAAGACATGGATTCCTTCTGCAATTTTAAATACCATGTCAGCATACCAGTGCATTTCAACATTAATCTGGGATTTAAATAAAAAAAAGTCGCTGGACAGGTTTTTGCCTATTTGCTTTGGTTGTTTGGTGTGTGGGAAATTAACCTCCAGTCATTCAAAAATGGATATGCAAAAGCCTCTTCAAGGCTGTGAACATGTAAATGACCCACAACAAGCTCCAGCTGTGCTACAGAAGTGAAAAATCAGGTGTTACTGACAGTTTGACACAGGGCCTGGGGCAGAAATGAGACACTGGGCTCCCTTTAACCTCCAATTCCTCCAGCTTTTCTATACTAGAAAACTACCTGACTCCACATTTCCTCTGTGGTAACTTACTTCAACGAATTCATTTAGGAATATTGAGCAAAAGAGAAATAATGAAGGTCTTAAAGCTTCACTTCACAGGGCTCACGCTCCTCAGGCTCTTATTACTGTACGCAGTTTAGAGTGTTTAAGCGCTGAATGTTCCTCAACAAATGTCAGATTGAATTAGCTCTAAACAGTTGACTGTTAGTTGACAGATAGCTGATTAATCGATGAGTTGTCAGATGTCTTGTTAAGATATTCATCTTACAGTCAGTGGAGCAGTACAGAAACCAGAAAATGTTTGCATTTAAGAAGCAGAAATCAGAGGATTTTGACTTTTTTTTCTTTTCTTAAGAAAAGACTAAAACTGATTAATTATTAGTTGGTGATAAATTTAATAAATAATAGATTAATTGTTGCAGCTCTGCTTCAGGTGTCTGTTGCAGCACACTGACGCTGCACAGGTGTCATGTTGTGTCCTGAATTCACCACGACACTTCACATGGCTTCCTAAGTGCGCCAGAGGGACTGTCATACATCCACCATGATGGCACTGTTGGTCCTGAAAGCGGAGGACCAGCAACGACAGTTTTATGACTCTCCTCTGCTGGTGTCCCCGGCGACAGCCAATGGGCGCGGGGGGCGGACAGCACCCGCTAGGGGAGTTGTCCACCTCCAAGTGATCCGATTGGGCTGCCTTAAAAAAAGCCAAACACGCTTCTTCTCGTCTACTTTGAACCCCTGCCTCCTCCTACGGCACAGAAATAGAAAAGGTTAGGCAGAAAGAGCACTTCAAACAGTGAGTGAGAGGACACATCAGCAAAAAAAAAAAAAGAGAGAAAAGAAAAAAAAAAAGTGTCAAAAGTTTGAACCAGCTTCCGACTCCGTGTGCTCACCTTCAGGCGGAGGAAGTCGTTGTCCTCCGTTTGCTCAGCATCAGCAACGTCTCAGAAGAGGATAACGTTACTGTAGAAGGAGCTAACCTGCTTGGCCGAACACCAAGCCGGAGTTTGTAAATAAGAAAGTGTGGGCAAATTCTGTTTATAAGAAAGCATCCCATAAGATCGTGTGAATTACGTTTGTCAGCCACCGAGTGAGCCTGACAAATTTCCAACCGTTAGATTTTTCTTTTGAGGGAATGGCATTGGACTTCGCCGCGGGCTGCTTAGGAGGTAAGTAGTAAGCTCGCGCTGATATTAGCTAGCCACGTTAGCTCGCCAGTGTTAACAAGCTGAAGCCAGCGCGCTGCTGGAAGCTAACCTGTAGCATTAGCATTAGCCAGTTTCGTCTTCCAGCGTCAAGCAACGCGTGGACAGCTCCAGATGCAAAGTTAGTGCTCTGTCCCCAGCTGCCACGTATGAGACACATTATGAACACACGATAATGACAGACTCTGAATCCAAGCTTTGGCAGGGTTTTTCTTCCTCCAAACTCTTGTGGAAATACCGGATGTAACTTAAAAGTTAGTGAAGTTTCATTCCATACCTGTAAGTCACTCACAGGGAGTGGTCTTCAAGTTATGTGCTGTCATTACTGAATCAGCTAGTTTCGTGTGAATTGAACTTACTGACGTCTAACTAACACCAGAATCAATTAATAAATCATTTGTTTTAGTGTCAAAACAGTCTGACAAGTAGCAGGATATGGCAACATATTTTTTCGTGTTAATTATCAGTCTGCTCCACCCTGCATTGTCAAATAAACCTCATCATTCCTCATCGGGGAGTGACGTCCAGTGGACAAGTTCAACAAGAGACTTCAGGCCTTCCTGATTGAATGGCGGCCGCTCTCTAAACCTTTGGGAATCTAGTCAGCTGTTTTGTCTTTGCCCAAGGCCAGGTCTTCAACGTAAGGACACCAGGGACCCCGCACAGTGTCCCTGCAGAGCGCAGATGTGATAAAAGTTTTGTCTATGGGAGCCTGGCGTAGGAGTTGTGTTGCATTTACTGTAACTCGGGAGATTTTCTCCATTCAGCAGGGCGACGACGTATTGCATTAGACTGGTAGTTGCAGTCATGTATTTCTAAGCACCAGCTGCAGAAATATCACCTGATTTCTCCTCTTCATAGCCGCAGATACTGTATTTATCCCCTAAAACGTCCAACACTGCAATGGACTGCGTGTTATTCATTCACTTGATTTCTACATGCCAAACCCTGGTGACACTGAAACAATGACTGGATGTTTTGGTGAAATGACTAACTCATGAGCTCCAGACGAGGTCATTAATATGCTTTTCAAACATAAATGCAATAGTACGACAACGCTGAAGAATTTAACTGCAAAGCTTTTTATCAACATGACTTTATCAGTATTGACAAATAAATGATTTTGATGATCAGCAGAGGTGTGTGTCAGGTCATGGACAAGGTTGCAGACATGTGGCGAGGGCGGACAAGAGTGCAAAACTGAAATTAAAGTGAAATTGTTTCTTTAGCACTAACATACCGTCCTTTGACAAAGGAGTACACGTGTGTTGCATTTGAAGATGAGACACCTCTTGGCTAAGAGGTGTCTCATATGACGTACTCAAAAGTTGCTGTTGTGTAATGGATTTTTAGCTCAAGTCAAGGACAGGGGAGTGCTGAGCTTTCGTCACTGACTTCAGTGCAGTGACCAGCTGATTGCTTTGCTCAGTCTCGGGGGGACTGGCTGTTTGCTGTTGCGAGACGAGTCACCTGATCAAAAGCATTGCGTCGCTGTTGGTCGATCGATGATTAGACTACATCGTGTGCCTGACAGTTTTTTTTGTGTGTGTGTGCATTGCTGTTATGATGCGTTATCAGGCCTAGAGGACAGTGATGGACAAGCATCCTCTAATGTGACTTTAAATCCCATCTCTTGTTGTTCAGGTGCTGCTGGTGTGCTGGTGGGACATCCATTTGACACCGTGAAGGTGGGTGTCTTCACTCTTTACTTATGTGAGGCGACAACATGATCCGGTGTTTTGCTGTTACAGTGTTGTAAATTAGCTCTGGGCAGCCTGAATTTGATAACCTTAAGTTACACAGTAGCATGAAAGAAATAAGTAACTTCAGCAAACGAGTTAGCAGCATTGTTCCAGCTCATACTTAGTTGTACGCTGAGCTTCATATCCGTGTGTGCAGGAGGTGTACTCATTTCCTTTCAGATTTGAATTAAATCACCATTTTGCTGAAAAACTCTGTTGCTTCCTAATTCAATACAGTGATTGTTTTTAACTAACCACAAAGAAAACATTTGATCATTTCTCTGAATTAACCAGAATATTCAAAGTTTCCATGTAACTTAAAAGACTGCTTTCAATTCACTCTCATAGTCACTCTCTTGATTTCTGTGAAAGGCAAATGTAGCACACGATTGTTTGAAATGGCAGCCTGCACTTTTATGCATACAGAGATGGTGAATGGTTTGCTTGTAGCTCTTTTGTGCCTTGCTTTTAATGTCATTTCTCACCGAGCTGGTGTCCGGGGGAAGCTGTCTTTAACAGCAGCAGTGTCACTGTGTTGTAGATCAGAGAGAGAAATAAACAACCTCTCCATGGAAATGTGACCTAGTAAGTATGGTCAAGGTCTGTTTTTCCCTCTCACCCAATGTCTTGTCTTGAGCTATAGAATTATAAAGCACAGAAGACATTTTGTTTTTTGTACAACTTCATTCTCGGTAGATTTTTGTTCTCCCTCATGTTGCACCCACCTAAGCATCCATTTCAAAGCACTGTTGCCTGCCTTGTTTCCCTTTAAACCTGCATTACAATATGTGGTTTGTAGCTGTTGTGGTCTTATTACTCTGTCGTGCGACTTTAACATGAAGGCTGTCATCCACAGGTGAGGCTTCAAGTTCAAAATGTGGACAAACCTCTGTACCGTGGGACATACCACTGCTTCCAGTCAATCATACGGCAGGAGTCGGTAAGCTTCTGCTTGTTCTGTGAACGCCTCTCAATGTTTTACTGCTTCTTACAGCAACATTTTCTGACGCTGCATTTAAAAATGTCACGGCTGTCGAGTAACGCGTGCAGCTTTTCCCCCACGTGCTGCTCGTTGTGCCAACGTGGATAGCGGTGACTGCGCCAATTACAGTGTCCTGTTACAGTCCCATCTCTGAACACAGGCATCAGCCTTAGAGCAGCCAGCATGCTCCTAACATGGGGTGTATGAGGGGTGAAAGGAGGAGGTGGCGCATATGCTAGCCAGGGTCACCGAGGACGTTAGTCCTGTATGTGCTAAATAAAGCTTTGGAGATCGTGCCATTTGAGCTAAGCTGAGTCTGCTTGGTGACTCTTTGACGGCTGCAGTGAAGAATTTGGTTGTTCATGTTTTTATTGCAGTCAAGTTTTAAAACCTTTCAAGCTTCAGTTTTTCACTTTGTTTCTCTGAGTTGTTCCTTTTTGTTACTGTTGAAAACAAGCAAATTGCTGCTAATAACCGTTAGAGTCAAGACAGACTTCTTATTTATTTATTTATTTATTAATAATTTTAGGCATATTTTGCAGCTGAAAAAATGCATATCAACATTTCCAAAATTATCGTCCTCTGCTCCCTGTATCATGTGTCAAAACAAATTGGGGGTTGACTGTATTGTTGCACCAGTTTGTGCACAATGATTACTCATTTGTGAAACGTAATTAAACAGAACAGAATGCAGTCATTCGCAAACAAATTACTGCATGTGTTTCCCAACAGTTTTATGAAGTGTTCCTGAGCTCACTCAGTGATATCCTTTATACAGTCATGTGTTCACAAAGCAGTGAACCTCTCTCCGTCCTTGCTTGTGAACGACTGAGCCTTTCCAGGATGCCCCTTTCATACCCAATCATGATCTATCACCTGTTACCAATGAACCTGTTTACCTGTGGAATGTTCCAAACAGGTGTTTTTGGAGCATTTTCCAGTTTTTAGTTGTTCCTGTCTCAGCTAGTTTGAAAGTTGAGTTGTTGATGAGGTAAAACATTAAACGGTAAGGATTAACGAATTATCACATTCACATTTATTTCCATTTTAAACACCATCCCAACTTTTTTTGCAATCAGGCTCTCACATGAATTCACAGAACAAAAATTACACCTGTTTAGATTTCTGTGACCTGAAGACTTTTTTTGCAATGCATTGCAAAGCTGTATGTGTGTACTGTACCTTTGTGTGTGGAGTTTGCATGTTTCCCCCAGTGGCTCCGGTCAGAATAAATTTGACCGGCCACAGCATTAACACTATGAGCTTGAATTTAGAGAGAAGTTAAATTATTTAAGTTTTAATTCACAACTAGTTTGTGTGCACAAATGATCAAAAGCTTTACCCGCTGTAGACATCGCGATGTTCCCTCAGTACTCTTTCTATGTGTCTGTAGGCGTTCGGTCTGTACAAAGGCATCGGCTCTCCCATGATGGGCCTGACCTTCATCAATGCCATCGTTTTCGGTGTCCAGGGCAACGCCTTGCGCAAGCTTGGCTGCGACACGCCTCTTAACCAGTTCCTGGCTGGAGCCTCTGCTGGAGCCATCCAGTGCGTTATTTGCTGCCCAATGGAGTTGGCCAAGACACGCATGCAGCTGCAAGGCACTGGAGAGAAGAAGTCCAAGAACAAGGTGTACAAGAACTCCCTGGACTGTCTGGTGAGAATCTACAATAAGGAGGGAATCCGAGGTATCAACCGCGGCATGGTGACCACCCTGCTGCGCGAGACGCCTGGTTTCGGTGTGTACTTTCTCGCTTATGACGTGTTGACTCGCTCCTTGGGCTGTGAGCCAGAAGACCCTTACATGATCCCCAAGCTGTTGTTTGCAGGTGGAATGTCTGGCATCGCTTCCTGGATCTCCACCTATCCCATCGACGTGATCAAGTCACGCCTTCAGGCGGACGGGGTCGGTGGTGTCAACAAGTACAGTGGCATTATGGACTGTGTCAGACAGAGCTTAAAGAAGGAGGGGTGGAGGGTGTTCACACGTGGACTCACATCCACTTTGCTGCGCGCGTTTCCAGTGAATGCTACCACATTTGCCACCGTGACTCTATTTTTGTTGTACATGCGTGAGGGAGAAGAGTGTGTCATTCAGGACTCTGAGCCACAGTCCGTCCAGCTGCAGCCTCTGCAGCCGCAGACACAGCCGACTAGCATGTAAGCCGCAGTGAGCACTACTACAGTCATCAGCACGTCTATCGAGTGTAGATGGAATTTGCAGCTTCATGCCGGTCTATGATCCGTTAACTGGTGTCAGTAATGAGAAGTGTGAACTGATCCTAGGTAAGCATCTGCCAATGGAGCTTCAGCAAAGTGACCACATGTAGTATTTAAATAATATATATTTTAAAAGATAACAGCTGCACTTGTAAATACGGATTGTGTTTAAAGTCCTTGGATTTGTAGACATTTCTTTTAGTTTTAATTAATTTAGGAACCTTGATGGTTACAAGAGTTACTGTAATGTGCTGTACAGCGACAGTAATAGTTCGAAAATTTAGCCCTTCAGGTCGTAGTGGAGTATGTTTGGAATCATGTTCACAACAGTTAGACGTGCCTTGAGTATTCAGTGACACTTACACGTTACCAAAAATAAAAAAATCTATTTAAGATTTATTCATTTTAAGCCGTTGTCCAATCCATAATATTCTCAGCATGCCTTCCAGGCTGAGTCATCCCCGGACTGTTTACCTCCATATACTGTGAACACAACCTTTCAGCATTTCATCGTAGTGGTTAGAAATACAAAGAAAGGCATGTACGTTTAAATGTACATGTACACGCTCCATGTACATTTATGTATTGTTGTATTCTTTCTCTGAGGTCATGACTGTATGTGTAGTTAAACTAAACCTGTGGATGCCGTCTGAGGTTTTAATCAAGCGTGCGGTTGCAATGCTCTTCTTTTTATTTCAGTTCTTTGCCTACTTTAATAATCTGCTGTGGATTCTGAAGTTTATATATTAACAGATATTCCAGGCTCGGACGTTGGCCTGTCGCGGTATGAAACTAATCATGTGTAATCATTTCTTTTAAATGTTTGTATCAAAACCAAATCTGATGCAGGTTTTAATTCTTTTGTCCTGGACATTGTATGGTGTCCACAGAAAGCACCTTATGCTATGATATTAAGCGATATGTGCAGATTTTTTCTTTACAATAGATTTTATATATTGTATTTCCCACTAATGCAAGATTCTGTTACAGCGTTGAGCAAAAGCGACGGCCTGTTGAACCCAAGAGACCTAAAGACAACAGATTCAGTCACACTTGAATTTAGGGTTGAAATGTTCAGCACCAAAGATAGAACCGACCTACTACAGGTTCTGTTGTCTGAAAGTGTCCAAATCTGATCCGAAAAGTTTTTTGTTTTTGTTTTTTTAATCTTTGGACAAACAGTTTCTCTGACCTCTGTACCGTCCTCAGTTAACTGAGTTAAAATTTAGTAGTTTTAAAATTGAAAGTAGACCACTGCAATCAAGCACACAGAAAATGCTCATGTAACACCTCATTACAGATAACCCATGTACCTAAGTAGTAAAGTAATACGTTACTTTCCTTGCACATCCTTCATCTACATCTGCAGCTCCGAACAGATGCTGCTGTTACTTCTACCACGAGTGGTAGATGTTAGACTGGGACTGCAGGGGCCAAAGTGCAGGTCTGAATCCGGTCTGGGGTTGTCCAAAGACATAATGATGTCCACACTGAATTTGGTTGGTTGTGTTTTCATGTGATCTTTCATAGATCTGACTCCTCTCTGAGCTGTAGATTTGATTACAATCATGTGTTTTTCTGTTTCAGGGCGTCAGTTCTGTTTTGTGTAATGTCAGTTTATTTAGGTTTGCCCGACTGCACTGGTGGATGATCCGTCTTTGTACAAGGGCTGACTTGACTGTCTAATATTGCCTTTGCGTTCTGTACTTGTTTGTGTATATCTTGCACCAAAGCAGCATGCACACTGTGTAGTTCCTTGAGAGAATGGTGAAATAAAAGCCCATTTTTTCCTTATGATTTCTAAAAGAGACAGTTCTTGGTACAACTAGTATCACAGCAAGCTAGATATACATGAGTTGTCAGAACCCCAAATCAGAGATGTTCACAAGTCTTTTTTTTGCAAGTCCAAGTCAAGTCTCAAGTCTTCGTGGGGTGAGACTTGGTCAAGTCTCAAGTCTTCGGTCACAAGTCCAAGTCAAGTCTCAAGTCTCCAAAAAATAAATCTCTCATGTCTCTTCTTGTTTTAATGAGCCTTCAATCATCTGCTGCAATTCGGTCTACTAAGAATACTGCACAGCTATATCTAAGAAATTCAAAGCATCTACTGTATTATTATCCCTCCTTTATCTATTAGCATAAAGTATCAGTACTGATTAGTTGTTATATGATCACTTTAAACAGGGTACTGCAGTGCAATATGAAGAAAATACACAATGAATGATTTTCTTTAAAGGAGACTGTATTCTTCCAACATGAACATACAGTTACATTATATCTTGCCCCTTATTGTGCAGGCTCAGTCGGACCATAATAAGAACAAAAATATAGAAAATGTTACACCTCACCCAGTCAAAAGCATTGTAGGCATTGTAGGAACGTAGATAAATAACGGTACCCAAAAAAACATCATGTTAACGCCGCTCCATGCAAATAAGTGTGACAAGCAAATTAACATTCACTCATCTATTCAAATAGTCAGTTACAAAGCTGGTGGCAAGCTAAGTTAAACATAGCTGATGCTGAGCTCAACATGTTTGCTAACCGTCCATATGCGCGCTAATGTGACTTATCCGGGTGAGTTTTCAGGTGCCTGATAAAATTTGATGTGGTTGATCCAGCGTCCTTAATCTTGGTACCACAGACTTTGCAGTCAGTGCTTTTTTTGTTGGTGCCGTCTTGTTGGAAGTTTTTATAACCAAACGTAATTACAAAGGGTACAGCAGCAGCTGTGGGTGTGTCGGTCGCCATAGTGTCATCTGAGGTGCTCATGTGTACCATGGTTACCATGTCAAAAAGGAGGGAATGACATTAAGCTCGTCAGACATTTCAGAGTTTCCCCAATGTTAATACGGCAAAAAAAAGAAAAGAAAGGAAAAAAGAAAACATAATGATTGTTCACGAGTCCCAAAACACAAGTCCGAGTCGAGTCTGAAGTCTTTTGAGCACGAGTCCAAGTCAAGTATCTATATTAACAAAATCCAACTTTAGAACTCACATACAGGAAATGAAATCTGTGTAAAACAGATGAGCAAGATTCAGATTGATGTGGGATTTTTTTCATGAGGGCTTTTAACAGGTAGGCTTAAAGGCAGAAGATCTGAAATGGAAATGAAGTATTTTAACTTAGTTTATATGCTGATTTGGTCTTAGTTACATTTACAAGGAAAAATACATAAGCAATTATAAAAGGTGAGATGTCTGATTTGGACTTAATCTGTACATGATGACCAACTGAAGCAGTGTTTCCCACCAATTAAAGAGACTGTGGCGGCCCTCCACAGTCTCGTTTGGGCCCGCCACAGTCTCGTCCCCACCCCACCCCCCCACCCCCCCGCTTTTCACCCTCCTCCCCACCTAAAAAATAATAATAATAACCAGATCCGTCAGTCAGCCGATTACACAGCTGTAACCTACTCTACTCTATAGCCCGCGAGCGAGAGCGCGCGCGTGAACACACACGCACGCGCCAACAGGTCGCGTTCATAGACGGTCCTACTGTCTGCTGCATTTGGCGCGATCCGGCGACACCGCATCCATACAGTCGATGATCCATACATGACAGCAGGCCGGGACGGCATTTCAGGCTACGGCGTAGGGTCCGCGTAGGGGTCTGCGTCGACGGCGTAGGTACGGCGTTGACGCGACGCAGAAGCGTAAACTACTAATAATAAAAGTGGCAGGTATCAAGTTCGATAACGGAGCAGTGTCGGCCATGTTGCTGATCTCATTGCACCAGTCAACTTCTAAACAGAGTCTAACTTTCCGCTATCCCTGGTTTCCCGGTAGCTAGCTACTTGTCCGCTATTTCTCCCTCTCCCGCTCCCGCTATTTCTCTCTCTCATCCCTCTGTCGTTTGTGCTCTCTCTCTACCCGTTTATAAAAATTAACATGTAATTAATTATTTAATATCTCTCTTCGGCGAGAAAGAAAAAGAAAAGAGGGATCCGACAGCACTGAGTCAGTGACTCTGCCACAGCCATCGGTGAAGAGGGGTGAGGTTATGGCTTAAAAGCTGTAGCGGAGCCGGCGGGGGGGCAGAGGGTGCGGCTGCCCCGGGCCCACGGTTATGAGGGGGCCCATCGCAAGGCTGATGCCGAAAAAACAAAAAGGGAAAGTCGGTCTCTTACTGCTGTATTTGTAAAGATATAAGTGTAAAAAAAAAAAAAAAAACGGGGAGAAAACAGTCTGAATCAGAGCGTTTCTGAAGATTAAGAGGACATGCCACCTCTCGTGCACTCTCTCTCTCTCTCTTATGTTCTTAAGGATGATACCAACCTGTTATGTTCATATACAGCAATTTATATTACATTCAGTGGTCTCAAAATGCCCTAAAGAGATACATCAGGCTTGAAAACGTACACACACACCCAACCCCGAGGGTCAGAGACCCTCCCACCACAGTCTCCTAAAATCCTGTGGGAAACACTGTGAAGACATAATATGTGACAATAAAACTAATAAGAGATTAAAATTTCAGTTTTACCCTGCTTTTTTCTGGATTGATCCAGCAACTTTACCTTGAAAATCCCCTGTAAACAGAAAGGTGGGCTTTATGGGGACACTTACTGCAGATTTTTCAAGCAAACAAAATACTAATACTACTAATACAGATGAAGACGTCTAACAAAATCAATGGTTTAAATCAGTGGTTCTCAACCTTTTTTGGATAAACACCCCTGTACTCAAGGCCTACACCTCTTGCCCCCCCCCCCCCCCCCATATTGATATTTCACTGGCCTATTTGATTTGTATCTGTATTCATAGCCACTGTATCCCTGTCATTAAACACAGTTTGATAATTATTTTAATTCAATCAAATAACACTGTAAATGTATTGTTAAATGTAAAACTAATGAAGGTTACGCTTTTGTTATTGGCTGAACATACATTTACTATCAAATTCCAACATTAATTAGGCTCCTTCACTGATCTAACTTGAGGAACCAATCGCAGTTCAAAATAATAGGCCAAACGAGAGAACGAATTAACGAATGGAGCCTAAAGAAATCCAAATATGTCCTGATGCACATGCTCCGTTAAAGACAGACTGACCTCTAGTGTTTATAGACGGCATCACAGGCTTCACTACATTTAAGGTTTAACGCAGACAAAAATACTTTGTGACACAATAATGTACAAAAATAGCATTGTTTATTCAAGAAATCTGAACCCATATTTACTTCTTTCAGGGCAGGGCTGTAAACATATGTGTCCATTATTGTGACAAAAACAATAAGTTATTCAAGTGTCAATCATTGATTGAGTCCTTATGAGCACAGCATCTGGCAGGATGAAACACTTCTCATCCAAATAATAAAAAAAACCCACAGTAAAACACGATGTGCTTTATATCGATAAACCTGTGGTGTTTCCTAACGTACAAACTGAGCTGAGTGGTGTTCCCGTTCGTTATTAACGTTATTGTGCGAGACAGCTCAACAGATACCCTGAGCCTCTCCTCTTGAGAGATCAGACAGAGCACTTACTTTGCGTCCATTGCAACGGCCCCCGGTGAAACTGAGAACAAGGAAGTAGAGCAAAGGTAAATCAGTACGAGAGAGAACAGAAGCAGAGAAATAAAGGAGGAGAGGAATACAAAGGTTGGAAGGTAGAAACAGATCTCAGATTGCTAGCTGGTCTTTGCTGCTTTCGATGTGCTCATGAGGAGGGAGTCGGAGGAGTAGCACAGGAAGCGGTAGACCTCCTCAGCTCTGGATCGACTCATACAGCCTCCCCTCTGTATGGCTTCAATGGAGCTGCCAGAGGAACAAAGGGGGTGTGAGGAGATGGTCTCCTGTGTTATACTGCTCTTGTTTTACCATGATGCACACACACGCACGCTTCCTTTACCTGTTTATGAGTTGTGCGATTGAGCTGAAGTTGTGGCTCATGCTGAGGGCATGGACGTAGTTGACTGAGGGCAGGCTCAGATACAGCTGCAGGGCCTGCTGCCTCTGCTGCCCTTTGACCTCCAGCGGTACGCCGATGCCCTGACCTTTACGCTGCTCCAGCCGTGCCAGGTCTGCCAGCAGGCCGGCGCTCTCTTGGGCGCCATCGCTCCACAGCAAGCGCACCCCGGTCTGCACCAGTGCGGTCACAGTGGCGTCATAGTAGCGCGTTCTCTGAAAGGGACGCGCCACCTCACCTGTGACAGGGACGGAAACATACGTCATCTCACAAAGTAAATCAAATCGTTGTGTAATCTATCCAAAGATCCTGGAACCTTCAGCCAATCATGAAGACGATGGTACTGTATGTGCAGGTGTTTCCACTATCTATGCATATTTTTACTAGCAGTTTCTAAATATTTTATATATCTTCATATGAAGTCATCACATGAAAAGGCTGACTGACCTGGCTTCGTTCGGTCCTTCTCCACAATCAGACAAACACGCTCAAACAGTCTCTGCAAGCTGTTCACCCTCTCAGCCAATCGCTTCCGGTTCTGCGGCGCGGCCAAATCTGACTGGCTGTGCCTCTCCACCGCCGTGCGGTTGCTGACAATGAAGTAGCTGCCGTCCAGCGAGCAGACGTGGACGGTGGCCGCGTGACGCTGCCGCAGGCTGGTTATCAGCTCCACTCCGCTGCCGATGCAGCGACTGTCCACCAGAATGCAAACCGGTCCGGAGGGAGCAGGGGGCTCGCTGGCTGGTGGATCCTGCAAGGTGGGCTTCGGAGGCACAGGGGAGGAGGCAGGGAGTGCCTGCATGTAGGAAAACAAAAGTTTTACAGACTTGTGGTTTTAGTGATCATGTATCTTATTCCAAGCACACTGCAGGACCCAGCGGGCAGGTGTCATCTTGTTTGCTCATACCTGGGGTTGTTTCTTGGAGGATAACTCTGACTCTACAAAGTCAAGTTCATCAGAGAGCAAATGCTGACTCTCTAACCTCTGACGAAGCCTGCAGGAGAAAGAGAACAACGCTTCAGTGGCTGATGAGTGTTTGTGTTTGTGTGCTGCCGCAGGAACATTTCTTTACCCGTCCTCAGTCACCGAGCACCTCTGCGCCTTGCTCAGCAGTGACACTTTGGATGCTATGGTTAAAGATGAAGAGGAGGAGGAGGAGGGTTTCTGCTGCTGCTGAGGCCTGCTGGGCTCCGGCTGTACCGCCTTTGGCCACAAGGGGTCAGTGACACAACCTTCTCTTATGACACTTCTCTCCTTGCCAACCTCTTCTGTCTCCTCCTCACTGGAATCATCCATGCGGATGAGACGGGTGCGCTTGGTTTTCACCCCAGCTCCCTGCTCTGGAGGAGCTTCAGCTGTGGTCTTCGTGCCGGCTCTGGCTTTGTGCAGGAAAACACGCCGCCTGGTGGCATACTGCCTCCTCCCGTCCACATACGAGTCCTCGGGCATAAACTCAATGTCTTCAGCCTCTTCCTCGCTGCTGTCCTCCTCCTCCGCCTCACTGCCCACCACGAAGCTGTCCTCTGCATACGTTTCATCCATCTCAGGCACCTGAGGGCCAAAAATTAGGAGCAGGCAGTGGAGTCAATAACAAAAAAAGTTAACTAACTCAAGGTTTTTATTTACATTGAGAAAATAAAAGCTGAGAACAGAATATGTAGTATACCTGAGAAAATATGTCCATGTTGTGCTGATTTCTGTAGGACATTTTGAACTTGCCCTGGACTGCAGGGCTTCTCACCGACTTCAGGTAAACACCGTGCATGTCCGAGTCTGACACAGAGACAGGAAGTGTCAACGTTACAGCACATTTCCTTCAGCTCAAACACTTCAGTGAGTTAGAATTAGAAATAATCCACTGAAGGTCCGATAACATCACATTTGTTGAAATAAGCATGGTGTTGTACCGTTCAGTCCCTGTGAGACGTGTGTGTTATCGATCACAAAGCCGTCAAGGGAATGGTTCAGTTCTTCTCCGTCCTCTTCATCAGATGACACCTCTGCTTCCTCGCCTTCCTCCGACAGCTCCGCTTCTTCGTCCAGGAACTGACGCCCTTTTCGACATGCGGCGTGCTGAGACAGGAACGGTGGAAAATGTCAAGGCCGACAGATATTTATAGATGTGACATTTTTGGGCAAAAGTTAAAGCGACCTGAAAAACGATTGTGTTTTGAAAGAGACAAACAGCAGCAGCTACGTTTTCAGGGCTTTTAAAGTGCGTTTAGTGGTTCACTAGCAGCTCTGTAGTTATGACAATAAGTAAAAACACATTGTGATGTTTCCTGCAGCTGTGTTTATCTACACATAAATGACACGATTCGCATTCAGATCACAGCGCCCCTGCGAAGCCGCCTGTTGCCACACGGACCTTGGTTTTGATCTGTCGGACTCGTTGCCTCTCAGCTGAAGAGCTTCTGCGCATGAACATGGACTCATCCTGGAAATCATCATCAGAAACAGCTTCGCCCTCAAGGTCATCAGACTGGAGGCCGACGAGAAGAAGAAATGAGTCAGAAACTGCACACTGTTGATGGTTTGTGATGCTCCATATTATCAGACGGTGAGGAATTATTATAAGTGGTTAACGGAGTGAAAGTGCTTAAATCCGCTGTGTTGAACAGGTTGAACCATTTGGCTTTCTTAAGATCTAATGAAGATAATCTTACTATGTTAAGAGCTGCTACACGTTTCCTGTTCACAACCACCGGGGAGTCCACATCGCTGCAGATCTTTGACTGGAAGAGACAAAACGTTCAGCATACACACGCATTCTGTGTATAAGAGTGTGTAAACAGTGCAGGTCTGTCAATGTGTTTTTCAGGTATAGTGTCAAAATACGTGTCGCGAACACATTTCAGGTACTAAAAATGCTCCTTCGCTGCTTGCAGGATGGTTGCCATGACAACTGCAGGCTCCTTGGCAATGATGGACAGAGGCAGTCTGAGCCGTCTGAGTCAGAGACCTGAGGCTCGCTGCACCGCAACATAAAGGTTAACTCTGAGTGGCCATCTTTTTACATGCATCTCATTAACCTTATGTAGGGAAAAAGAACAAATGTAACTCAACTGGAGCTGCAATGATTAGGCAGCCATGTTTTTAGATTTTATATTCAAAGTATAACATATAAACATGTCATAAATGGCGCATTTATCAAGTTTAATCTGCATATAAATATGTCAAAAAAGGCTTTCATCCACTGGTTCTCGGTTCTTAAATGTAAATATTTTCTGGATTTCTCGGTGAGACTCTGTGAGAGTCAACTGAATATCCATGTTTCATATCCTATATAAAGTGTCACCATGGGCTCTGGTGACGGGCAATTTTCTGACATTTTACAGACCAAACAACTAATCGAGCAAACAACCAGCAGATGAATGAAATAGTTTAAACAATAACTTGTTGCAGCCTGAACATCAACGGGCCATGCTCACCGCTTCCGGGGACGACAATGGGTTGACCTTGTTCTGGTGTCTTCTTTTACGAGCCACAATTTCATCCTCACTGTCACTGATGCACTCCACTAAAAAACAAGGTGAGACGCACAGAAGGAAAAGAAAAATGCAGGAGCCTGGAGCAAAGTAAGAACGTTTAGGAAGCAGATTTCTTGAAGGGTAAACAAACCTGGATGAGGAGGGGAGTCAGCCACACAAACAGATCCCTGACGTGAGCGGTTCTCCACGCCTGGCGCTCTCTCCGCCTCGCCCTCCAGTCGTCTCCGCTTTAAGCTGCGGGTCGGGTCGCGAGGCCCGGCGTGACCAGGCGAGAGCGTCCACCTAGCTGCTGCTGGTGGGATTGGAGATGGGAGAGCGCCACCTACAGACATTAAAGGCGAAGCCAGAAGAGAGGACGTTTCTCTCTTCCTGTGCTCTGACAGAGATAACTTTCTGGGTCTATGGAAGCTGCTATGGGGAGTGGAAGAGTCAGAGGTGGCCTGCTTTTTAGGCTGCGGTGAGGTCGGCGTGCGTGGGGCGGGGACATCCTCCTCTTCCTCTTCCTCAGAGTCCTCCAGCGAATAGCCGAGGTCAAAGTTGACAGAGAAGAAGTCGTGGGAGCCGTCAAACGAATTCTGTTGCACCGTGGGACTTTTAGCCGTCACTGAAGTGTCTCTTACAGGTTTACCTGCTGCCCTGTGTGTGTTGTGTTTTGTCTCTGTAGTGCTTTGGGCGTTTGTGTCCTGAGGTGTTTTGTGCATTGCGTGCGCTAAATCATCTCTGTGTGCTGTGTTTGATCTACATGTGCTTACAGCTGTGTGTGCAGTGCTGCATGACGTTGCCGGGGTCTTTTCTGTGTCTCTGATGACGGGGGATGTCCTGGGAGTGACGCCAGGAGTGGAGATGTCTGGGATGGTCATCTGCAGGAAGGCTTCATCATCCCCGAACAGATCCATGCTGTCATCCATCTGAGGGGCCACATCCTCTGTCGCACCACCATCCATCAAATCTGGCATTTCCTCATTCCGCACGTCATCCCAACAGCTCTGCTTTTCCTCAGCCACACTCTCATCATCACCCGTCTCCTTGCTGTTATCTCTTGTATCATCATCACCTTCGTTCACTTCATCTTCCCCAAAAACCTCATCCCAGGTCGGGCTGTCTGCTGCTTCGCTGGCCCTGCTGACACTTTGCTGCTGCTGCTCCTGACGAGGCCAATCATCATAGATTTTACAGTCCTCTTTACCCACTGGATGCTCGTCTGAGTCCGTCTTTGGGGAGACATCGTCGGCGTCACTCGTTATCATCACTTCGTCATCGTCGTCGTCTGCATTCAGGGTAAAGCTGACCCGGAACAGCTGATGAGGAGAGGGAGGAGGGGATGGAGCGGCCATGTCTGCCTCTAAATCGTCAGTCAGCGATGGTGGAGATCGAGATAGTAGCTCCGCCACGTTGGCCAGGATGACCTTCAGAGTCTCATCTTTTCCTGGGCAGAGTTTAGCAGAGGAGGGTGGAGGGGCTGAACCCCATTTAGGAAGGTAGAACATGGCCTGAAGTTCAACATCTTCATCTTCATCTTCATCTTCATGAATTTTTCCATTCAACTGTGAAATTCTGTCTAAGTTTAGAGGCTCGTCTGACTCTATAATGGCACAGCCATCATACATGTCAGCTTCTGGACAGTCATTGATTGACGTATGAGGACAAACTGCCTCAGGTCCTGGGTGATCTGTGATGTCATCATAAGGTGCCTCAGCATCGCATAGAACATGAAGTGGTTTTTTTACCTCTGCTTCCTCATCGACGCTGTCCAGATCAGACAACGTGGAGCGAGATGGTTTGGGTTTGTTGGTGGTGGCTTTCGTGCAGGTCTTTGTGCTCTTCTGTTGCCTCTGCACCTTCTTCACGTGGCCATCCGCTTTGTGGAGGTAAGGAAGAAGCTCCTGCTCGTAACGACACTCACCCTGAACAGAAACACATGAGAGTTGTGTAAGATAAGATCCCTCCGCAGGAGAACCAAGGTCAGGGAGCTGTAATCAGGACTGCCAACATGTGACGCTTAGGTCAGCAAATTCACTGATCATGTTCATACAGTTATCTAATCAGGAAGTGGCCAATAAAGAGTCACATTGCAACAAGACAGAGGACACACAAAAGTCTGAGGTAACGCTTCCTAGTTATTTGTTCTTCTAAAAGATAGAGGAAGACAGAATAATAACCTTAAAAGGACAAATATCACTGCAAAAGTGTCCAAAATGAGAACATATTCCCATCTCCTTCCTCTTCACACACACACACATCATAATCATCCACCACCTGTCATCCGTGCAAACCATATGATGTGGAAGTGATTCATCTAGAGTGGTATCCCGTCTGGGTCGACAGGGTGCCATCGAACCTGAGACCAGCAGGACGAAGATGCTCAGTGAACAGAAAAGAAAGGGGCCTGATATAGAGTGATAGCAGGAAAAGGGAGGAGTGTGTGTGCACAGCAAAGCCTAAAAAGAGGGCAATAAAACTAGATGAGATGAGACCTTATGTCATTGCATTAAATAAAGCTTCACATTTAATAGAGTGGGAATGATTTGAATGGGAACAAATGGCCTGAAGCATTCTTAAAAATGGGAAACCGTGCATAAAAGGCCTTCTTACACTGAGGAAATTGGTCATAGCGCAATGGAAAAGTGCCTATTTCCGCTGTTATAAAACCATGCATTCATGCAGGCCACTAAGCTTCACGCACGTCGCACTGTTTGGTGTCACGTGTCCACTGAACCACATACTCAACCGTTGTTTTCATTAGACTTTCTTTCAACAAGTCAGTTTCCTCAAAAATATCAGTATCTTTAAAATCAAACCATTTCTATCTGACCTGGTACATGGTAGTCATGCTCTAACTGCTTCCTGTCTTAATTACTTAATGCTCTGTATTCAGCAGCCAGTAGAAAAAGCACCAAACTGTCACCACAAGACGACATTTGAAATCTTTTCTCCGTGCTAATGGTGGCCCTAATACTAAAACACGATGAGGAGACTACAGCCATGCTGGCAGCTCTGAGACTGTACTTAGACTGAGGGTTGCTTTGAGCTAAAGGCTAACTACAGCATGCTAACATGCTGATGTTTACCAGGTGTAATGTTTAAGGTTCAATGTTTGGTGTTCACCATATTAGTTTAGCACATTAGCATGCTAACAATTGGTAATTAACGCTTAACAAGTTACAGCTGAGGCTGATGGGAGTGGCTTTGGATTCTTCCTCTGGGGACCATGAATGCCAAAACTTAAATGACAATCCAGCAAGTAGTTGTTGACATACTTCATATATTACATCTTTCAGTGAGCATGTCTGCAAAAACAATGCATTTACTCATTCTGCTTTTATTTTTTTGTTTTCTTTTGATGAAGCGAGCAGCTGAACTGGCCTCACCGGGTGGTTTTGTAATACTGTGCAATTAAAGGAAAAGAGTTCCTGTTCCCATTGTTTGGCATCAACGTAATGAACTGAAACATTTGGATTCCTGATCAGCAGGTTTCTTTCATTTGGTGCCAGTATGAAGGCCAATGTGTCATCAGCGTCTTTTATTGGCCACACGTCTATCACACCTTATCAGCACGCTGTGGCTGACCTGATAACTCTGTTTGCCAACAAACAGAATGAAATGTTCAGCATGTGGCAGATGGATACACATCGAGTTACGTGAACACACAGCGAATGCTGATCCCGATAATTACATGATCGACTTACGGTATGATAAATGGAAATGACCCACGGCTGAAGATCTCTTTTGCTGACCTCAATGTTGTCTGTTGTGTTTACGTGTCACCAACACTTTGGCCAACATGATGCCAGCTGGGTTTTCCCTGCATACCATCATAAGACCTGGGTGTAGCACCTCAGAGTTTTTTCACAATGCCTAAGCCAAACAAGCCAAAAAAAAAAGCCATGCTGAGACACGTTTGACTGTCAAGACGAGTCTGCTGCGTCTGTGTCTCACTGTGGGCGACAGACAGCTCCACACACTCAGACACACACACACACACACACACACACACACACACACACACACACACACACACACACACACACACACACACACACACACACAGGTGAAGATTACGTGCTACTCAATGGTGTTTTTCCCTACGATGCATGATTCAAGCCAGAGAGTCTGGAGGAATGAGTCCTGATCTGGTTTTATTTTGGGCTTAACTAAATGAGACGGGGGAGCTCATTAACGTGAACGTGCCGCTATGCCGCCTTTAAAAACTCCTCTAAAACATAACTGTTTTTCACAATTCCAATGTCTGAATACTCTTAAGAATTAAAAGGTCATTGCTCTTTGAAAAGGTGAACTTGCATTATTATGCTATTATCATTATATCAGTGGCATAAAATGATCTTAAAATGACAATAAATATCGTTTCATGGCAATTATTACAATACACTGTCCAACAAAAGTAGCTATCATGACAGGTCTACTTGCAGTAGCCATTATACAGGCTGTGGAACATACATATAGCTATATAATTATGAACATATATTTCCACTTTGTGTGAACAACTAAAGACATATGCAAAGTAAGCACTTTCAAACAGGCCTTATGCTCCTTTGACGTCTCGAGATGCACAGGTGATGACAGGTTTATCATCTGAAACTCCATGACTCCACTGCCATGTTGACTGTGAAAAATGTGAAACACCTGAACAATTATTTCTTCACACGTTGCACTACCTCCCTCAGCGCTTTCATAAGACAACACCTGGAGGTAAACACCGAGCGGCTTGCAGGCATCACGCTGCGCAGCGAGAGCCGTAATCAACACTTTAACACTCAGTGAGAGCGTTACACTGAACACAGGCGAGGCTTTGCAGAGAGAAAATGTCGGCTGAGTACAACACAAACACAATTAACAGTGTTGAAAACAAATCAACAAGAGCTGTGCTGATGTCGTTAGTGGCCTTCATGTTACAACAAATCTGACGGAAAACAAAGCCATTTCGCAGCTATTCTAATTAGAAAATGAACACATGTTACTGGAAATTGTTGTTTAGCTACTTGTCAAGTCAAATGTATTGATGAGGCACATTTTATACAATGTAAACTCAACTGTAACTGATTCAGCTCATATTGTGACTAATGAACGAGTAAATAAAGGAGACAAGAGATGGCTAATGAATGAATAGGTGTCAAATAAAAGAAAGATGTCCTTAAATTTAAGTCAGAATATTTTATATTTTGATCCTACTTTATATTTGATGAGTTTTTTTTGGGAGAAAAAAGGAATAATATACAAAAATAAAGTAGAAATGGCCTTTTAAATGCCATTTTATTAAAACTCCCCTATGCCTCAGACACAGCTTTGCAGCACATCCTTCAAACATCATGATCCCGACGGAAAATGCAACAGAGGCTTCGAGGTATTCAAGGATTTAGTCGCACTGGACACTAAAGGAAAACATCATCTTCCTCCCTTTAATATCTCGTTTCTTGTGAGTTTCACGTCCCTGTCTTGACACACTTGAACTGTATTCAGGCGGGATTAACCGTAAAACCCTGGCGCACAATTAATTAATGATCAGATTAAGGCTCTAGATGCAGAGATGTCGCAGACTGAAATAAACTTGATGACGAGGTCAGGCGGAGAGAGTCCTGCTGAGGCTGGGGGGGTCAGAGGGTTTGAGATGTCTCAGACTGCAGGATGAAGGGAAGCAGCAGAGTGGAAACTATTATCTCATTGCACTACAATGATCATATAAATTTGATGCTCATGAACACACGCGCAGAATGCAGCAGACATCGTGTTAGTCAGTCTGTCTGACTTTGTTTCCAAACACGCTGCGGCTCAAATTGACGGTGATCGACCGACCGACCGGCCGGCCGGCCGACACCAGCTGCCCTGATTGAAATGATGCTCTACTGCGAACGCGGCAAACTTTATTGATTAGATGCATTTTGGCAACAGTTGGTATGAAGATGCTTCACTACAGAAACAGCTAGTGACTTCTTCACAGTGACAATCTGACAGAACAAGACGTGTGAGGACGTCAGTTTGAGCTGTTTAACTGTGACTATAATACAGAAGAAATGGATCGATCAAAAAAATAACCTGCACACTAATCCATGGTGAACATGATATCATCAGCTGCAGCCCGATATTAAACTGGTAAAACCTCACCTCCAACTACGAGAGCAAAAGGCTGCTTGAACATCAGTGCATGAGTAATAATCACCTAATAATAATTCCATTTTACTTTCGTATTTTTACATGAGTAACACAGTGAGGTACTGGTGCATTTACTTAAGTAAAGAATATGAAAGCTTCCTCCACCACTGCTGACGTGACAATGCCACAATCAGTAAATCTGAATAAGAAGATAAAAAAAGATAAAAGGATGATGTGAGGGCAGAGGAGGAGCACAAGGCTTTTAAGAAGCTACTTCTGACGTCAGCGATGCCGGACATTCAGCAGTGTCGAGCCTGAACGTGTTCCAACGTCAACGATAAGCAATAATGAAATGTGAGCTGTGTGCTCTGTCTTAACGGAGTTTTTCAAACAATCAATTAAAGCAAAACGCTATATTAAATGCTGTACAAATGCAGCCCTGTACTCAAAGCCATGGCATATTATGCTGTAAATGTGAAGCCTGTAATTTAGTCCTTTAATGCTCTTTAAACACTCTTCATCTTTCTTTTTTTTTTTTTTTTTCATCTGCTGTTGATCTCCCGCTCTCCCGTCCGCAGCCCAGTACGGTATACATGTGGGTCATCACGGCTCGACCTACTTCCAGCTTCCTGGCTTTATGTAACAGTTCAGAGAAGTGTTACATAATCACAGAGGACGAGGAGGACGGCCTGCCTGCCTGCCTGCCTGCCTGCCTGCCTGCCTGCCTGCCTGCCTGTCTGTCTGTCTGTCTGTCTGTCTGTCTGTCTGCCTGCCTGCCTGCCTGCCTGCCTGCCTGTCTGTCTGTCTGTCTGTCTGTCTGCCTATCTCTCTGTCTGTCTGTCTGTCTGTCTGTCTCTCAGTCTGTCTCTGTGTCCCCTCATCACACAGAGAAAGAGGCACCACAATGGAAGACACAGAATGGTTTTGAAAATTGACAGAAAATTGCCTCAAATAAGATTAATGGCCTCTGAAATGGAAGGGGATGGAGGTCGAGTGCGGGCAAGATTTATATAAGAAAAATAAAGTTTGGACTTTCATTCAAGTGCTTTTCTTCTTTGCTCTCCCTCTGGTGGCCTCTAAGCCGAGGCTCACGTTGTCCCTGAGCGTAGGACAACTGCAACAGGCTGCTTGTGTGTTAATGGAGACACGCCTGTTTGCACAAAGCGAGGATACTGAAGCTGTGTGTGGGCTGTGATACATGAAATTCGTCATGACTAGATGGAGCGCTGATGTTTATCAAACCACATCTAAAAAGGAGTAAAACTGTTACGTATTTGTCAAATTAAACGAATACAGGAGATTACAGGGGCAGACAAATACGCTTTGTGGACTTAAAAACATGTTTGAAGTGAAAAATGCTATTTGTGGATTGGGAGGGGAAAAAAAATGAAATGAACAAAAAACAGACAGTTTATTTAATCAAAAAGTTTTTTCTGTATTATGTATCGTAAGTATTTTTTTCCTGGAATACTTTCTCAGCTAATTAGCTCTTTCAAGGAGGTCTTGTTTTCGGTCCCATTTGTTTATCTGTGTCTCAGACATTGAAAACACAATTTAATTTAATCTGGCAGACAGTTAAGCAATTGCCTCTTTTTCCTTTTTGGCAGATCCAAGTTTGGACTCTGGAATTTTTAAAGCTATTTATAAAACTATCCGCATATTTCCAGTGCTACAGCACGAATGGAAAAAAACCTGACTGACCCCATGATTATTTATGCAAAACTTGATGAAAAACATTCACAATGATTCAAACGTATTTAGTGTGATGTGACTCAGTGCACTGTGTTTACATGCAATGTTAAGATGATTGTACTTAACTGTGTTCCAGTATTCTGCTGCTTTATTCTTCTGCTTCACTACATTTCAGATGTACTCCACTGTATTTATTTGACAGCTGCAGTCACTCGATACCTTTCAGATTCAGATTTGTCATTAAAAATATGTGATTTGTTTAGATGTAGATGGAAATCTGTTGTTAGTCCCCCTCACTTTTATTGTTTCAGGCCGATTGTACTTCACTGTGTGCCTAACCTTTCAGGCCCCAGATGGTTTGTTACGCAGAATCATGTGAGTCGTTCATGGGCAGGCGTTTTCAACAAAATCCTTGGCAGGTGATTGGATGAACGACCTGTTTACCACCATCTAACCACAACCAGTCAGATCAGCGAACCACATGACATAAATCAAAGTCTTGCCGAAGCCACGTAAGAGCAAGAAAACATCTTTTCCAAAGAGAAAAGCCTTCAGCGTCATTCTTTGCTCTTCTTTCAGTGAGGAAATACCCTCCACTCTCCATATTTGATGCTACAGCAGCATCTACGCCAACCTCTTTACGAGGCGTCGTTGTTTTCGAACAGTCCCGCCCGTAGCTGCCAGTAGACCCTCACAGGACGCTGATTGGTCCGAGTCACTGTGGTTCGACGAGAAGCGCAGTAACTTGAAGCCTGCCAAGATGGATTCTCATGTCACGTGACCTCATATGACCTTGTGTGATCTCATGTGATCTTGTGTGATTTCATGTGATCTCGTGATTTCATGTGATCTTGTGTGATTTCATGTGATCTCATATGATCTCCTGAATCCAGCTGCCTCGCGAGGGAACCGCATCCGTCACACGTCTTAAACCAAACCTGCGCGGCCGTGCATTGTTACACGTTAATTTACCCAAATACACAGTATCTGCATCAGTAACAGTGATATTTTACCCACAATACTACAACACTGAGAGAGGTCATTCTGCTGTGTTGTGCTTTTGATACTTGAAGCACATTTTGAAGACAATGGTTTTTTTCTTTTGGCTTTCACTTGTAATAATAATTTATCGCATATCAAATAAACAAGCAGCTTCACCTTCCCAAAACTAGACTGAATGCCCTGAAGACACCTTCCTGGAAAAGCTGCATGATTCATGACGGAGCAATTAGCAATTAGACCTACTTACTGAGCAGTATGTAGAAATAAGTGTGGAGTGAAAATAACAAACGCCATAAAACAGGAAAGGTCACTGCACCGATTGAGGCTCACGTTTATCTACTTTTCAAGAGAAAATAATGTTGTATTAAGCTGTTTTTTTCACTTTCACATCTAATCAAATGTCTGAACTGTCATTGTCTTTTGTTCTCTGGGAGTTTCAAGACCTGAATTCATGCCTGAGGTCCAGGAGACATTAGCTGCCATCTCACCCACTAAGCCAGTTTTGCTTTTACAGGTGGGATAATTCTCTCCTTCCTGAGAATGGTCAAGACTCAAGCTGTGGAAAAACAGACCCCACTTGTTAGTTCAGCCAACAGTCAGTTTTACCATAATCTCTGACCCAATTTCAAGGATTTGGACAAATTCAGGGGTGCTGTCGATGGCACAATCTTGTGAAACAGCAGATGGTGAGAGCAGGAGGCCGGGAACACTCCTGGGTCAGATATTTGGAAGTGATAAGGTGTGTAATTGGAGGGGGATTGGCAAAATGTAAACAAGGTCAGGCAGAGAATAATGTAAGAGTCTTGTGCCTAAATTACGTGGCAGATACTGCGTATTAAACCACACCACAGCAGCACAATGCAGTTCTTGAGACTGTAAAACATTAGATAACCGTCTGTCGGTTCAACATGAGAACAATTGTTGACCAGTTCTGGTGGATCTGATGACCATGCTGATATAAATAATCCTTTCAAGCCACCAAAAAAGCCAAGATTGCTATTAATTAGCAGCCAAGACTGTGGAGCAAGCTGCTATTACATCAACAAAAAGTGACGCACAGGCCAAGGAGATACGGGCTTTCAGGCTGTAAACATGCAGGCTTGCTCTGTTAGCAGCTTTATGACTGAGGGAGAAAAACTGGCTTGATCAGTTTTATGGTTAAGTCTAATTTGAGGGAAAGCAGACGTGAGCGAACATAAATGAACAAAAAAAAAAAAAAGAAAAGAAAAGAAATAAAACCACCACTGCCCCATGGAGCCTGTTATCATGTCAGGAATTTGCCTTCCAGGTCAAAACGATGAATATAGTACCTCAACACAAATCATAATCATGTGTTCACAAGCAACTCAGCTGACGGATTCAAGCCTGGTGAGTTTACAGAAATTTGGTCCGCTCTTGCATAAACACAGAATACTGTCTTTCTTTGATGAAACAAAGCGACATTTATGTAAGATGTTCAGTCACTTCCGCTCACTTCATAGAGCAGGGCTACACCAGTTTATATCTTGATCTCACAGAACGAATATTCTGCTCTCACCTCATTCTCCTCTCTCATGCCGTCTATGAGCTCCATCACTTTAGTGAAGTGGTGGCAGCGGAGGGAATGATTAACAACGTGGGTAGGAAGCGCTCTGTGCTGCCAGTGTCTCCACTCCCACAAAGACAGCTCTCTGGATGGTGGTCCGCTTTTGGAAACTTCCTCCTTTGGGACATGAAATGATAAGGTGTAAAAAAAGTAACAAAAACACACAGAGGAAGGAACATACTGCATAACAGTTCCTCTCTTTTCTATACTGCTGAAATCACAGTAAATTATGGGTCTGCCATCACGTACCTGGGATTAAATGTTGCTACCCTCGCTAGTCACCACCAGAAACACCAGCCGGTTCATCATTATCTTATTAATGTACACATTTAAATTACCAGATGACGTGCTTAGTCTTTTTTTCTACAACATGGTTTGGTCTCAATTAAATTTTGTTATATCCAATGTGCCTAAATGGCAACAAGAAAACATCTCTAAGACAGGAGTCAGAGCTGATTGTAACTTCTTTGTAATCTATAGACAAAAAGTTTGTTTCATTTCATTATCTGTTAATGTGTCATTTCCTTATTAAATGTGTGCGTTATGTTTCCCTCTAAATGGGCCCACAGCGGCTTTATCTTCATGTCTTCCACTGTTTGGTAGTTTTCAGACCTGCACAAGAGAAAGACAGAGAGAAAGAAGGACACCTGAGGTGGTGGATCGCTGGGTAGGGACATGAAGCCTGACTGTTTCAGGGTTGGATGAGCCTCATCTTCCCGCAGCCTCATGGTGGACGCCCACAGGGAGTATTCAGCGCTGCTCAGAAACCCGTCCGACGTTGTGCTGCCCTGCCGAACTACCACATAAGACACCGAGTCAAAAACCTGTTTCTGGATTTGAATAACCAAAATCTACCCCTGCCTCATCACTCACTCAGGTTCTGAGGGTGGATGAGTGAGGCGCGCCCCTCAGAGTGGGACCGTCGACCCCTGACAGACCGCCTGCTGCCATCCTGATGGTCAAACTGGCCACAGGTGATGTGCATCTTATGCAGGGTGGGGTTCACCCCTTCTGGCAGCATGCGGGGACTGTTGGGGTACATGTGGAAGCCGCTTTTGTTGCCGATAATGGACTTGTACACGCTGCGCTTGTTGCTCTGGCTCTGGTTGTAGGTCTGAGGAACACAGAGGTTAAAAGTTTGGCATTGTGGTTCTGTGGATCAATCAGCTCTGAGTTCAAACTTTCAATCTGAGGGTCCAAACCTCAACACTCACCCTCTCCTCGCGTCCCTCAGCCAGGATGACAACAATGCGCCCCTGTCGCTTACGTCCAGTGCGACCCATTCGCTGAACCAGGCGGATGGGATTCTTCTGTGCATCAAAACAGACGATGAGGTCCACCTCTCCGATATCCAGCCCCTCCTCCCCGACACATGTGGACACCAGCGTGTTGAAGCCTCCCTGACGGAACCTGTGCACCACCTACAACACAAACGAACAGCAGAAACAAACCGAGAAACAGAGAAAGTGCTATAATATTTCCACCTTATGATGTCATCTTAAACTCGTGTTTCTTGTATGTAAACGCCTGTCTGTGCTAGCAACTTAAAACGATGTCACTGTGTCCATGTGCCAAGAAAAATGCACCTTTTACAACATATCAAGGATCATGTCTATTTATAGCAAATGAAGTGCACACAAGACACAATGTACATTTACATCTACGTCATTCCTGCATTATTTATTACGAGGAAATGGAACAGACGGTCTGTAGAGAAACCGGCAGTGGAATCAGTGCAACAGCAGTCGCATTCATTTTTTTGATTGTTTGCTCAACAAGATGCACGTCTGCTGTACAATAACACAAATCAGACCATTGAATTTGAAAATGGAACCCAACAACGACAAGGAGAAAGAGGTGAACGAGTTCAAATTAAATGCACAGATGAAAGATGAACGGGTGATAAAATTATAGTCATTTTACTTTATATAAAAAGATCGTGACAATTCTTGCTGGAAGAAATAATGTTTTAATTTCTTCTCTGCCACAACTCACAGTCCTTTTATCGCCCAGCACAATACTGAGCAAGCTCACAAATCATCAGGAAGCACTGCTCAGGAAATGTGGCATTAATATTGAATGCATTAGCTTTTTCTCATTCAGTTATTAAGACTTTATTCTCAGCTTCTCTCAGTCTCTAAAGTTCATTGGGAAATACAGAGTTATAGTTGATACAGGCAAATATATACCCTGATGCAGGCTTTAAAATTAGCTGTTTCATCATATCACCTTTTTATATTTCATTATTTACTTAAACCTTACTGTAAATCTGCCCTCCATTAAAAAAAAGGCACCTAGTCTTTACCTCCAGCTGCTCCTTTTGGGTGAAGCCTTTGACTCCCTTCCCTGCTGAGGCCTGGCCCATAAAGGTCATGACCCTTATGAGCGGAGCATGGCGGTTCAACATGGCTGCGATCTCCTGCACGCTCTCACGGAACGATGAAAAGATCATCACACGCGTGCCGACTTCCTGAGGGCCTGAACCTGGACCTTAACGAGAAAGAGGAGACACATGAGCTGATTTCTTACAGTTCATTAACATACACAGTTGGTTCTGTGATCCTCCTCAAATTTAACACGCTAAGGGAAAGCACACCCTCATCAAAAACTATAACACTTGAAACATTGTTTGGATGCTGTGACACCATTAATTCAGCAGGATTTCTAGATTAAACATCAGCCAGGAGTCACAGCAGTGCACTGCAATAATAAGTAAATCACCATTATTGTCTGCTTGGCTCTCAGCCCACAGTCTGAAATGCTGCAGCACCACCTCCTCCAGCTTCTCCAGTTTGGGGTGACTGTAAATAAACGGCTCATCTGGACCTAGAAGCATGAGTCACAGAGGATGTTAGTGTAGTAGATGCTGCGTATTCTTTGTTAAATCTTAAAGCACCTTGGAAATTGAGGCATTTTGTTTCTTCGGGACCTTTCACACCGATCTCATTTGGTCTAGGCTTTCCAGTTATACAGGTGTGAAACCTTCCTTAGACAGTCCGGACCAAAACAGCCAAATCTAGGTGTGCTGAAGAGCGGTGGTCTTGGTTCAGATCAAAGTGAACCATGGTTTGGTTTCTAGAGTGAAAACACTTTTTGGATGGTTTGGACATATGGAGCAATTACAGTAAGTCACGGCAGGCATGAAAGTACCCTTAAGTGGACAAAGGTGGCGTCCGGATAACTCCCATCATAATGCCTCATCCAAATACATAAGATAGACTGATTGATGTGTTATGAGTGAGTGCTCAGGTACCAGCAGATGGCTTCACAAACATTGCTTCCATCTCATTGTAAAGGTCCATGAAGGTGGGAGTCCTCTGCAGCTCATTTTTGGCGCGGGACATCTCTGAACCAAACAAAGCATTGACAGTGTTCATATCAAACAGGTGTCTCACAAATTACACACAGACATTTTGCATGATTGAGTGTCCGTCCACCACTGACGGAGGAAATGTTCCCTAACGCAGCAAAGCCTTGCTTGTGTGGATAAATTGCGATGAAATAGTGTGAAAGCCTGACGGTAAGGTGACCGACCTCTGGATCCGTCCATGATTCCCTGGACGTAAAAGAAGAGCGACCGGAGCCCCATCTGCATCAGCAGCTCGTAGCCATGGTACAGGCTGATGCAAAGGGCAAAGTCGCCCTCCAGCATTCCCTGCTGCGGACCCTGAGGAGATGAGGAGAGCAGGTGAGACCACTGTGAGACCGCTGGTAAGAATTTGATTTGATAAATGCATTAAAACATTTTTAAAACATCCTTTATTCCTTTCACTTGATTGCATACTATGGCATACAGTATTTCCCACTATAGCACCCAAAGATTAGAGCAGAGTCCGTGCCTTGATGCTTGGCGGTGGGTTCTTGCGGAACTGGTCCCTGGCGAGAATCAGCTGGTATTTGCTGAGAGTCCGCAGGTCTTTGTGTGCCATCACCCGGTTCTGAACAAGACGAGACATGAATTTCTGCAGCACCTGGCAGGAAGAGCGAAAAACAGATTCCCAGGTCATCGATAATAGGCCGTTTCCTGTGTTGGGGGGTAATGCATCAGGCTGACAAGCCGGAAAGTGCATCCACACACGCACGCGCGCACACACATATGCCCTCTGTGAGCACTTGGACAAACACAGCCGTTACATTTATTGGTAAACAGACTGAATAGAAAAGAATAGAAGAGGCACATAATAACACAGAAATCTGCTGGATTATTCCTTCCTCCTGTCCTCATTTCCTCATAATGGGAGGAGAGACGCGAGCAGTTCACACAATTTTTACAATATCTATTCATCTTCACCGCCGCAGATAATGGGAGGCCGGGTCATTACAATTTCAACTTCAGATGAGTGGAAGTGCTGCTCTAGAAACCGAACGGGAGAACAGGATGCTCTGAAAGGAGAAGCAGGCTGCCCACCGGAATCAACTGGTAAAAAAATATGAGCTTTTGTAACATGACAAGCAATTTAGTTTTTTGATTTTCCAAATGGTGCCGCTGTTACGAAATGGAAATGAAGCTTAATTATAATATGATATGCTAAGTAGGCTGAATGTCATAATATAATATACATATAATAATATAGGCTATAACATCTACACATGTTTTAAAATACTGTATAAATTGTAGTATATAAAATATATCTGTATACCATATTAAACATTTTTCCAATATACCTTGACAAGAAGACGGAAACATGGCTGCATTGACCCTCTCAGCTGTCTTGACACATATAATTTATACTCAGCATTTCAAAAAAAAAAAAAAAAAAGCTTCTCTCTTGAACTGGAAACCAAGCCGTCCACCTCATTTCTGCTAAACCTACTTCTGTGAGCTGAAATGCGAGCGAGCCTCACACGGCTTAGGAAGACAAAAACAAAGGGTTAAATAACAACCCTTAATTCCCCCGACCTTTGAGAAAACATCCACAGCTATATCACCTTGCCCTAAATGGTCGATCATGAAGGCGTAAGGAGGTCAGCCCATCTGGTTTGGACTGCCCTTCATCACATATGATATGGGTTAAACTCGAAAACAGACTTATCAGTGAGGCGCTAACTGAAGCCTGTTCAAACCAAACCTTATTTTAGTGAAAGGATGCAACGACTCCTAATGTCTTTGGTGATCCCTTGGCTCCAACAACAGGGCAGTTCATGACAGGATTACAGTGAACATGGCCAGCATCTCCCCATGGAAACATTAACATTCATGCATCTGTCCTCATTATCTTGAGAAGTGGGGTACACCCTGGACAAGCCACCAGTTTATCATCAGACGACCATTCAGAGGCATACAGGGCAGTTTAGAGTTAGCAATCCTGATAAAGACAACATGCTAACACATCGCATTCTAAATGTCAAGACGTTAACAAGCTACAGTAACTCTACAGATGCTAACGTGCTAACTTGTTTGATGTAATGCTAGCATGTTAGCATACTGACAAAGTATATTTTAGGCTGATTAAAGTCTGACCAGGTCAAAGATGGCCATGTCACTTTAATTCAAACAACACCATGACCTTAAGTCTACACGTTTTTATCCATCCAAGTATTCTGTTTACTGCATTCTCTCTCTGTCTCTCTCTCTCTCTCTGTCTCTCTCTCTCTCTCTCTCTCTCTCTCTCTCTCAGTTAATTGACAGGTGGAGCTCAATGAGGCAATGTGTATGCAGCGGTCTGGACCAGATTATGAGATTACACTGAACCAGATTAGTGAGGTTGCTGTTTTTGTCCTCTTGGAGTGTGGAGTGAAATGACAGACTGCGCAGAAGGAAAAACTGAGCTTTACTCAATTAAAGGAATATAAAACATCAAAAAGCAGTCCAAACCCCCCAAAAATTCAATTTACTATAATGTAAGACCTACAAAACATCGGAGTTTTTTTGGTATTTGTGCATGAAAAAATGATTTAAATGATTAATCATTCTTTTCATCGACTGAAACATCTTGATTACCCCCTTATGACTGGCTGTACTATAGGTCATAAACCCCTCCCCCTCCATGTTAGCAAATGGGACATGGGCCAAACTTAAAAAAAAAAAAAAATCAAAAAAAAAAAATCAAAACACACATCAAATACATTTTTCTCAAAGATGGTTTCTGTAATTTCAGGTAGTTCCTATCACACTGATATATGTTCAAGTGGGGGTGTGATGTCATGATTGACAGCTAACCCTAACCCGTGACTGAGTCAGGTGGGTGCATGAGCTAAATTGCCTAATCACTACTGCATAGACTCCGGCTCCAAATGATGTCACCAGCACAGGATGGCAGCACCTGCATCTGGGATGTTTTGGCTTGATTTTTGCACAGTGAGAGCAAGAGGAAGATGTCCATCATTATTAACAGTCATTGGTTCATTCATTCACTACATACATTAGAACAGAAAAGCATCTAGTGTCCTGCAGTTTCTATACCATTTGGTGCAAAATAGAAATGAATCTGGCTGAGTGTCATAACAATCCAGATACTTCAACACAGCAGATTCATGAAAAACCTCACACAACAACCAATAAACAGACAGAACATGTGAACAAATCATTTATGAAGGAAGTAGAGAGTCAGACAAAGAAAACAATGGGAAAGTGGGGAAAACAGGAATGACATCAATCCTTAATTAACACACATAGCACATACTGTCTACATAAAAGAGCGATTCATGACAAAAAAAATCATATTTTGTATTTTTGTATATTTATCCACCCATTATACCTGCCATTGTTGTGTATATATCATTAGAACAGGTCAGATGTTGTGAAAACTGCATGATTAATTTGAAGCAGAAAAGATCTGCTTTAATGCCCCAAACACGGAGACAATCACTGTTCTTCCCCTGAAAATAAAGCAAAAGACTTTCAGGCAATCAGGCTTTGCTTTGGCCATGGTTCATTTGTTTACTACCAATGCATCACAGTTAAAAAATAATGATACCCTGACTTTTAAAATGACATAAGATGAGGTGGATTGGGGTAAGGGTCTCTTAAAAAAACAAAAAACAAAACATGAAGTAAATGTTAGATTTGGATTATTCCCAAAGCCAGTAAGATTATTAAAAAGAAGAGAGGAGAGGACATGTGCCAAATGACAACAGTGTTGATGGCAGCCTCACTGAGCATGCTCAGGAAGGGCCAGCAGTTGATTGGTCGAGGGGCATGGAGCTAAGTGACGTGGGGAATCAGTGAAAAAGCCAGTCTGTAGGCAGCTATTAATAACAGAACTTACACTAAACTGAAGTCTCACTGCTGCATGTCAACAATGGAGGGACTTATTGATACGCCTGTGTCTCTGTGTGGTAAAGCTTCGCCTTGTCACCGCTGATACTCATGAAGGAGGACAAGCATAAGGAGAGAAAACAAGTGGCTCTGCTCAAATTCCAATATGGTTAACCACATGATAAATGATGAAATCCCCATTGTTGATGCAAGAGTGCTTATTTAATTTTCGAGGGCTGCCATTAATCAAAATGCAATCTGTGCACGGCTGTGAGGATTTATAAAGAGAAGACAGAAGGACAAAGACAATCCAGCTGTGGTGTAGGTGGCTGAATGTGGTGCTGAGGTCTACAGCCAGACAGGAGGCCTGTTAGGTACCATCCCTCCCAGTACAGTATTGTAGGGAATGTGTATGTGATTTCACATGTGTTTCATATGTTTGATCTGTACATGGAGACTCCTCCACACAGACTATAGAGGATTATATAATGCCCTCTCTGTACGTGCACGCTGAAGGGTGCAACATGGTGGTTGGCTGTGGCAGCGTCACAGATCAGGAGAAATCCTGCTTAGTCTGTCCCCTAGCGCACAAGTTCAACTTAATTTATTATCCTCGCAGGGGAAATGTTTGTCGACCATCAGCCATAATAAAAGACAAATTGTGAAACTAGCGAGGCAGGGAAAAAAAAGGACCCCAGCAAAGAGCACAAGTTATAATTATTTAAAACTTTTTTAGGTCATCTGGTGTTTGTGTCCATGTTGCTTGCTGATTTTTTTTACAGTATGTTGCTCCTATTACACCTAAGAAGACAGTCATGGCTGTCATGCAGACACACGTATACATGTGCACACACACTGCTCTCCACCACCAGGCATCCTGTTGTGTGTGTGTATTAAAGGGTCAGGATGCAAATAATGGCAGGTGTATGTGCAACAAGGTGTCACTGTTATAAGCAGGGTGTTATACAAAGAGTAAATGTACTAGAGCTGTCACTGTGACTGAAGCCAAAAAGAGTTCACCTTAGATTACAGTGTTCAAAGTAGACAAAGACAAGTGGCAAGTTGGTATTAGTTATTGTTGTTATTATTGGTATTAGTTGTGTGGAGAATAGATGTTTGTATGTATCGACATAATGTAGAAAAAGTTTAAAAAATGTATTTTTTAGATATATTTTCGTGTATATCTACTTATTTTGAGGGTAAAATCATTAAAAAATTAGGATATAATGAACAAAAGGCACTTGGGAATTACTGCCAACTAGATGCTGATAAGCCCTATGCCGTTTTCTTGCTGCCATCCTGACTCCTCCTGAGAGCACTGATGGATGAAACGCCTGTACCCGGGTGGGAGTCTCGGGTATTTACGGACCCGGGGAGCAGGAAGAGGAGGGGGCTGCGCGAGCCCGCAGCGTCACGTGGTACGCCCTCATCTCCTGTAAACATCGCATTCACCGCCGGCTACAAAGAGGGAAGCGCCGCGCTGTTCGCACAGTCGACAGGGAGGACTTCTTTCTTGGTTTTTAGCGAATAGAAAGTACACAAGGCGAAGTAAAATGGCTCGTGTAAGTCAGATATAATATTGCGAAGGCGAAAATGGCTGAATATGTCGAGGAAAGCTTCGTAGTGTCTGGTTTGCTTGCCAGAAAGTAACGGTTGTTCTAATCTGGACAAGCAACTCACCGAGGTCCGAGGAAAGAAGATTGAAAACGAAGCTAAATTCAGCGGCGATTCATACCTGATTTTAGCTTTCCTATTTTTAATCAACCTTTGAGGGGTTTTTTGTCCTCGGTAGGCGCAAGTGTGCTACTCTTACGAACAGAAATGGACCGGGGTGGCTGTCAAATGAGTGGCGGCGGTGGCGGCGAACGCAGCGGGCCCGAGCAGTCCGGGATGATCACGCTGGAGGACCTGGAGTCTTTCGCGGAAGACCAGCTGTCAGATTCGGGCAACGGCAGCCTCGAAGAAGAGGCAGAAACCATGGAGGAAGACGAAGACCGACTGCTGCATTACTGGCAGGACGTAGCGAGGGGACACCAAGTGGAAGTTTCTCAAGGTAAAAAAAAAAATAATACTACGAGGAAAAAAACACCGAAACACACAACGATGGCGAATTAGCTAACGATTAGCTTTAATGTTTTAGTCTCCTCCAGTTTAGCAAAGCCTTCTTTTGGACATAAACTTTCACGTGAGAATTACCAACAAGTTTAAAACAACTAAAGTTTGGTAGGTCTGACATAAGTTCAGGTACTTCAACTTCCTCACGGCACACCACCACGTACATTGACCTAGTTTCCACAGAGGCACATAGATAAGTGGCTCTAACAGTCTCCCTGCCCCTCAGGCAAACATGCGTTTCAACTGTAAAACTGCAAAGTTACTAAACAATTGTATGGACTTATTCCAAGGCCAAAGCTTGGAGCACACAGACAAATGTGGTAAACTAGTATGGACACTGGTTGTATTTTAAAGGAGCGACCTGTTATGTAATAAGAAGGTACATACAGTGTGCTCGTGGGCTCTCTAGTTTCTGGGTCCCAGAAAGATGAGAAATAGTTTAGTATCAGCATTAATTTAGTGGCTAGTGGTCTGCAAATCCAGAGAGCACATGGCAGACTAAAATATTCGTAGACTTTCTTGGCCTCGTTTCATGAAATAGGGGTTTGTTGTCAGTTGCATGAAAAGTGGAAAATCGTCTTGGTGGAAACACTCGGAAAAGCCTTCTGTCACGTGATGCTGTTGCACAGAAAGCGAGAGATCACAAGTACAGTTTGGTGTTAGGAATAAGCACCAGGTTTTTACACGCACAGCCTTCCCTCCGATCCAGTCCTCAAAAATCAGGGCTAATTGTGTTATCAGCCATTTAGTAGCAAATACCTGTTTCCTCGTGTAAGTTGAAATATTCTAATATGAGTACCATAAAACCATGCTGTTACCTTTGTTGCATTGTAATACTAAAGTAGTAGTAGTATGTATAATAGTATAGTAATACTATAATTTGTGGTGTCTAGCTGGTGTCAAGCTCAATAGAAATAAATGATAAAATAGAATAGATAAATAGGCATTTATCTGGCATTTTGAGAGGTATACAAAGTGCCTGGTTGTCAAATAAATTGAAAACAAATCAATAGATTTATATTTTTCTGATACCACTCTGCCTGTCTTTTTTGTCAGAAATATTACCTCTCATGCCGTAGATGGTTTAACAGTGTTGGTAGTTCTCCCATATTTACAGAATATTCATTTATTTAATTTGGCACTGGTTTTAGAGATTATTGAATCTGATTATTTCAAAATCAAGTTGAAAGAAGAAGAAGAAAAAAATGCACGTCATCACAATAAACGCACTGTTCACAGCTACATCCAACGAACCCAAAACAAAGCAAAGCATGCTTTGTTTTGCTGGGATATCCTAGGGTAATCTAAGAAATAAAACAGACTATGATAAACCCCGGCCTCTCCGTATGTTCATTAGTTTGCATGAGCGTGTGCGTGATCTCGTTGCAAGCTGTTTGGAATGTGGTCAGGACGCTCAAGGTTGAACTGCTTTGCAACGCCTAAACTAGGAAGATGGCCTCTGACACACCAATCCAGTGGTTGTGCCTGACTTGAACATGTAGCTGAGGTGTCCCTCTGGCAGTCCTGACATGCAATGAGAAAAATGCACAGGTCCATGAAAAGTGTCAACACGTTTGGCCTAAATAGGTCATTACGGCACGATTTGCCGTCGTTGGTGTTTGTGTTAATTTTGAAGTGGCAACACAGCGTTTGAAATGATTAATTTGACAGTTATGATCGTTTTATTATTGTAAATGTTTTTTTTGTTGTTGTTTGGGTTTTTTTTTCTTCTGAAAATTGATTTCAGTCACTGACATTTCCACGGGTTTATCTCCAAAGTCTATCATCTTTCCAATGTATTCTGGAAAATTGTTGGAAAATACACTTCAGAGGTATCTGAATACATTTTTTGTGTTTCTGTGCCTTTAATCAATGATTGGTTTTGTCAACTTGTAGCTTCAGGGGTCTGATTTTACCGTAGAAGTCCAGATATTGTGCTCAGCTAGAGACAACCACAACAGCAGTTGTTTTGAAGTCTGGAACCTTCCAAGTCACTGCTAATCACAGAGCTTGGATGCAGAGACCAGAACAATGGACCCATTGAGATTAGCTTAACCTCAACATTGCTTCACTGCAATAAAATGCTATTTTCAAAACACACATCAGATTTGCATTTTTGTGTCTTACAGGACACAAGCATTAAACAGCATGGATATCAAAGCCTTTTGTATTAGTTCAACTTGAGCATGGTAATACTTGTTAGCCATGCGTTCCCTTGTTGGCTTGTCTCTCCTTACAATGAAGGACTATCTACATGTGACCTCATCACCAGTTTGACATGCTTGTAAGTCAGGAGCAGTTCAATAAAAGTAATTTTATTTTCTCCTGGAAATTGTTGAGGAAAGTAATTGTTAGATGTTTGAAAGGCTAAAGTAGTATTTTGCAAAAGAAAAAGACATTTTTTATTTTCTGTATCATCCCATCAGGGGTCTTGATGGCACGCTGGGAACCCCCTGGTTAGGCTATTTGTCATCTAACTGGGTTCCCACAGAGAATCCAGTAACACAGACTGGCACTTCCTCCTCTGCCCTCAGCCTACAGCACTAATTGAGGACTTAGTACAAAACCACTTGCTGGGACTTTCTGACTCAGGGGGGATTAGCTACCTTGCCAGTACTGGTACTGAGGTTGCAGCTACTAAATCCTGGACTACAACACTGTAGCTCAGGACGTACACAAAGGCCACAGTAAACTTCTTTTCTCTAATTAGGACAGAGTCGGATGGGCAGGGCTGAGGTGGGAGCACTGATTTGCTAGCGGTTGGAGCTATTTGATTGGATAATATTACATATACAATTTAAATTCCCCTGTAGCTACCAACTAATTGTTTGTCTAGTCCTGTACTGGGTTGCACTGGTTGCTATGCGTAAGTTCAAATGTAGCCTTGTTTGAACACAATCTCCACCTTAGGATGAAGCTTAAGTACTACCAACATCTTAAGGGTTGCACCAGCTGAAATGGTTCCAACATAGGCATAAATTACCACTTCAATCTTACATCTAGCCCTTAGTAGATGTAAAGGCCTCCATCAAATAGCAGTTAAAATGTTTTGCCTCAGTGTACCTTTTTGTTGCAAGAGGCAATTTACATATAGCTGGTGCAATGGGCCACAGCACTAAAAAAATGCCACCTAAATTGTTTGAATGGCAACAAGTGTCATTGCAGCCTCGAACAAACTGGGTGGCTATGAACACAAATCTAGGGCCCTTAAGACCCATCTGTTCTATTTTATAAATTTGACTCTTGGAGTGCAACCTGTTGGTGCTGTAGAAAAAGATCTTTACAGACTGTATGATTTTCATGTCTGTCATGCCTCATTTTCATGAAATCAGATCAACAGGAATCAACAGCAGCACTTGTCAAATAACACAAACCCGACTTAATTACATGCTGATTATTCTACTTCGCTAATCTGTTGTGACAATGCTGACCTTTTCCATTTTGTAAGTGTGCTTGAATCAGATTAATGACAAGAATGAGCATGTTTCTGTGATCTGTTCCTATTGTAGTACATTGCCACTATAGGCATGTGTTAGTAATACAGGCCAGTCAACACATCAAACTTTCTCACCAGTGGTTGTCAATGGTTATTATGACATACACAAATACACACACACACACCCCACATTGTCCTGGGTTTAACTTCGTGAAGTCAATCTGACATCAAACATGAAACCACAACAGGCTTCAGTAACTAGAAACATTTTAGTTTCTGTCTGGAGCAAGTCATATTTACAGTTAGTACACAGTAGGGATGCCAGGGTGAGGAAAACTCCCCAACGGTTAATACACAGATAACACCGGACATTTTAAAAGAAAATATATTTGTCAAGCTGAGCTCTTCTGAAAATGCACAGCTGAGAGTATTTTGAAGGTGCAGTGTTTATTCAGCTGAGGTGTTTTGGTTGCTATGATATGGAATATTTCCAAAATATGTTGTTATTGTGGTTGTCCTGTGATGTCATTTGGTACAGACATGGATACTCACAGACAGTAGTACATGAAGGATGTGATGGTTGGATTTCGTGGTATTTATCCCACCCCTCCTCCACTGTGATTGGACAGCTGGATAAAAAGTGACAGTGACAAATGCAGCGTTGTACCCTAAACTGAACATTTGTGCATTACATTGCATTATGGACTTTTTATAGGGAGCCGAACTCTATCCCTCCTTCGAGTATATCAGTGTACTTGTTCATGATGCTGCTACCAAATCTGAACCTCATGGAAAGCTTTATGAACTGAAAAACTCAAAATGATGTGTCAGTTCAATGGAAAGAAAACACTGCAGCCCAGAGGTTGGAGGAACAGGAGCCAGACTGAAAGTGAGACTTAACTAAACCCCTGTATTGATGAGAGCATGGGTACAAAAACAAGCTCACCTGTCGACCATGCAGTCAGCACTGACTGTTCTGCGTCAACACTGAGTTGCTCTTGAGGTGCTGCCATAGAAACTGATTCATTTGCTTGGGCATGTGTGCAGTACGTGCCTGTATGTGTGGATAACCATGCAGTGGTTTAACCTGTGGTGTGTTTTCTTCCCCTCCTTGTCTCTCAGTGAAGACACATACACAAACTGGGAGGCATCATTAAATAAACATGCCCATTATCTATGCTGAGCTTCTCCTCTTAATCAGTGACTTACAGTGTAACCTTTATTTCATGAGATCCTGCTACACAAGTCCACTCACTCTCACATTATTCACTGTCACAGGATTGATCACATAAATACCACAGATGCCTCTGACCCAGTTGTCCTCCATCGTATTGATTGACAAAATGTGATTGAATTGGGTGGAACATAATGACGTTATTTAATATGACAATATGGGCATCATCATAAAAGAGTCAGTAATAGGTCAAATATGCTCCAGTATTTCAAAAGCATCGGCTGTAGTCCATCTCTGTTAATGCTAGTCTATACCTGGCCTTGGGCAGCTTTAGTTAGCGTTCTCTCCATCAGCTCCAATAAACATTACTCTCTGCGACATCCTGGCACAGCACTCTGTCCATCTGGCAACCTTTTCTCACACAAACTACAAACGCTGCCTGTCAGCAGATTACTGGAAGTTAGGACGTTTTATACAGATTAGAGACAGGAGACTGCAAGTGTTGATATGATGTGAGTGGAAAAGAGTTGTATGGCTCTGCTTTCACATATTTTAATCACCTTAACATGCAGGCCCAAAACACATGCATCTTGTGAATGGCTAAAAACAGTGTGCAGCCAAAGTTGGCATTTAAAAAGCATAAAAACGAGCAAGTATATTTGTTTTTCTAATCTAAAGAACACTTTATTTCTGGACCACATTTTAAACTGACCACATATTGTTTGTTTGTCTATTAACAGATATGTCAGAGCCCATTCAACAGCTAACCAGCAACAACCAAGGACGCAGTCACAGAGAACCTGTCCCTTTCACCCTCCTTGCACGCAAAGATAAGGTATCTATCTGACTTTTACTACTTTGACTCAATCTATACACATGTGTAATATCGAACTATATGCTTGTGTAACCTGTCTGCCTATACATTTTCATGTTCTGTTTAAAAAAGGAAAAGCCATTAAATTGGTTAGCACTGACCTCGTTTAATGTAGAAAAGTGTGTCTTCACCAGAGACTAGACCTGGAAATTATGACTTTGCATGACAACCCTATCTTTGAAGAGGAGCAGTCAAAAGCCTAAGTCTATCCTCTTGTTCTGGAAAAAGAAAGATGTGCTGGCTTTTAAGTCCTGGATAACAGCACTGAGTAATACTCTCAACGTGAAGAGAATATGACTTAATGACAAACTGGAGGAATTTGAAAGGATTTAGAGACAGATGATTTCCTCTGTATAGAAAGGGCGACAGTAAAGGTGCACAAGCACTAGTCTTTATCACCCCTAGGTGGCACTGCTCAGGGGTGGAAAGGTTGGGGGGGTAGTATTTTACTGCACATTAGTTAAGTTGCCTGGTCTGTGTGCTTCTGGTGTTGTATTTAGCTGTTTGTTTTATTTTGTATGTTTGTTTGCATTTGTCATGTTTTTTCTTTTGGTATGACACGTCTGAAATGAGGCATGATATTCACTCCATGGAAGTCTGTATTACTGCTGTAGATAAGCTTCACAATAAAAATATTTGAAAGAGAAAAACCTTAGTCTGTACTAGTGTACCATAAGAACAGTCAAATGCTGGATGTCCAAACTGGAGAAGCTGATGATAATGATTTGATTAAACATTTTGTTGGAGGAACAGACTCTTCTGAGCGGGTATGGGTCGGCTATTTATTTCCAACAAGATGATCGTGTCACTCAATACAATAAGCCGCCTAAACTCCTTAGGGGGCCGTATAAATAAAGAGGGCTAATTGGTTTAACTTGAGTTAATTAGTTCATTAAAACTTGGCTGGAGACACCGGTTAAACAAAGGACAATCATGACACCCTATTCTTAGAGCAGGTTTCAGTGCCTCGTTAAAGGACAGCGGACTTCAAAGTGCAGGTCATACACCTGAGCTGCACTGTGCATAGACAATGTCTGAATATAATTAGCAAATAATTCACAAAGTAAAGCTGCAACAATGAATTGATTAGTTGTTAACTTTTAAATTAATCGTCAACTATTTTGATAATTAACCAGTTTGATTTAATTTTTCAAGAAAAAAAGGTCAAAATTATCTGATTCCAGCTTCTTGAATGTGAATATTTTCTGGTTTCTTTATTCCTCCAAGGCAGTGAACTGAATATCTTCGAGTTGTAGACAACACAAGACATTGGATGACATCATCTTGGGCTTTGGGAAACGTTTTTCACCATTTTTTGACATTTTATAGACCACACAATCAATCGATTAATCTGGAAAATAACGGACCGATATTAAAGCACTGCTATAACCTGTGGTCATTCAACAGCAGGTAAAAAAAAAGACAACAGAATATTTACCGACAGTCTGTAAAAAGTACTGATGTAGCTGATTAGACAGGATTAAAAATCACAGAGGTGCCACAGTAATAATTACATCACATCACCTCCCCTTGTAAAATTGATTCTGTCCAAATAGAGCATTGTAAATGTGGGGGGACGACTCACACACTCCAAGCTTCATAAGACACATCACTCCTTGAATACACTACAACACTGTATGCCTTGAATGATTTTAAGTTCAAGTAGCAGCAGTTGTGTGGGATGTATTTTTTACACATTTTGTAGACAGCTTAGCTTTCCAGTTATTAGTCAGAACATTTGCTGGCATGCTCAATGCCATTCCCAAATGTTTCAGAAAACCACAGCAAATGTTACAGAAAATAGTTTCACAAGAAGACTTGAATTGAAACTTGAAGACGTTGAATTAACGCTGAAGTTGAAACTCATTCTGCTCTTTTTTTTTCATCATGTGTGTTTTTTTAGTGTGGGGAGCTGCTGTATGAGAAACGCCAGTATGAAAAGGGCCACTGGGCTTGTATAACAATGCATGAGGAGACTTATGAACAGAGCATCTGCTATGGTTTCATGAGGATAATGAAATACATCTGCCAGCAGAACTCCTTCGGTAAGTCTGAAAGCAAGGGGCTAGTGTTGATTTTGTTGACAAAAACTATGAATAAATATGTTAGTCACTTTTTCCATGACTAAGACAAGACAGCACCACATCATTAAACACTGAGACTATATCAACATGCAACATTATTGACAAAAAGACAAAAACATATTTTAGAAAATGAAAACGTTACCAAAATCGTTCTTTATTACCATAGACAAGAAAAAGGAGACCATTTACCGAACACAACCAGGATCAGGCATTTTAAATTCCAAACCATGTGTTTCATTTTCATTCGTTGATGGTTATTGCCAAACCAGCCTCACAGGTAATAATGACAGCTGCTATTTGCTTGTCGTCTCCAGGTGACTACCTGGGTATGACTCTCCCCATCGTCACAGTGGTGCGCACAGATGAAAACCATTCTGTGGTCTCCAGCGATGTCACTGTGGCGTATTTCCTTCCCGCTGAGCATCAAGCCCAGCCCCCACAGCCTACTGACAGCGAGATCCTCATAGAGATCTGGCCCACCACTACTGTATACACAAGGTCAGTAAAGAATGAAATAAAATAAACACATCTGCTATTCCAAAATAAACTCCCTCTTCTTGTTAGCACTGGCAGCTAACAAAGATTGTTTTAATCAGCGGATCAATAGTGCTCGAGTTATTGTTTTTCTTGCTTGGAAATTTGATGCCTCATACTCATGCGCCATTCCCTGCTTCTTCCAGGGCCTTTACCGGTCCCACCAACGAAGTGACCATCATTAATCAGATCAATGCCCTGGCCGAGCTTCTAGACTCTCCCGGTGTGTGTGTCAACAACTCCTTCATCGTGGCCGGCTACACCAACCCTGCTCACAGCCACCGCCAGAATGAGATCTGGTTCCTAGAGCGACCCTGAGGGACCAGAGGATTAAGCAGCATCCTATCTACGACCTTTGAGCCTCATAAAGACTCCCTTAACACTGCCACAGCCCAGCTACAGCCTCAGATGCAACATTGTCTTTATTCACCGCCTCTACCTGAAACGACCACCAGCTCAGCACCCTCCAGATCAGTCGGGGGCTGAAAAAGAAAAATCAGCCCTTACTTAACCCTCAGTGAATTTCCATTCACGTTCATTTAGATAGATCCTCATTTCACCCATAAGAACTGAACCAAACCACTGCCATACTCTCATGGACACAACCCAGATGCTAAGGTGCAGCATAGCGTTCATCTCCGGCTCTCACACTGAGATGGCTGAAAAACATTACCTGAGCACAGTGCCGTGTTGTTAACAGTTGAAATAGTTTTAACTCAGCGCTCGGTGAACGTGGTGACCATTGAGTGCTGCCGGAAACATGCAACAGCCTGTCTTAAGACAATGGAAACAGGCTCCCAGTAGACATGCAGCCTTATCTATATGCTCCGTTTCTGTTTGTTGCACAGCTACAGTGTCTTGTCATGTGGGGTAAAGGTCAATGCACAACAAAAAAAAAAAAAAATAGCTTCTCTGTCATTCTCTAGCTTGCTGAGGTGATTGCAGGGTTGATCCGCTCTTTCTTTATCTCTGGACTGCAGGCTACAAGTCTATGCGATGCCAGTCATGCTGCATAAACAGTTATTTTGATTCAACAATAAGTGCAATATTCACCAGATAACAAACCATCAACAAGTCAGTTATTACAGTAACCATAAATAAGCTCAACACAGTGGGTGACACTAAATTTAGAAATCGCTTACGAACACAACATGTTCGTAGGTGTTTGCATGAATGTACAGGTACAGGGAGGAGATGAAAACAAATGTCACACTTACACAAACCAAACGCTGAAAAACAGATTTTACTGCTGAACGACAATCATATTGTACTTCTATATTATATACATCCTTTTCTCTTTAAGCAACTCAGTGCATTCCTCATGTTTCGAGTCTTTTCACAGACACACAGGAGTAATTACCTCTGGACCTCTTTCTCATGCTCTTTCTACTTGCTACTCTGTGTCAATGTTAGTGAGTATGCATTCGCTCATTCTTGTACCACTGCTGCTGAGTAGAGACAATGCAACCAAGAAAAGACATAGAGCACAGACAATACCTCTACTGTGATTATATGTTTTTTAAATAGAAGAAAGCGACGTTCTGTTTTAGTTGAAAGGTTTTTTTTAATCTTGTCACCAATCTAAGGAGAGTCTATTAAGTCATAGTGAAAGAAGTATGTGTCTTTATCTCATATGCAACATATACAAAGTGATATGCATCAAACCAGCTTCACCTAGAGTTCACAGTAATTGTTGATGCTTTGGAAATGTGCTTTTACCACTTGGGTGCCAGTGGAAAAAAACGGAAGTGAACTAGCCAAATCGTCACTGTGTGAGGATTCTTAACAGGAAGGGGGCATCCTTTGAAATGCTTAGACATGCAGTTATTGAGGCATATTAAATATGTATAAAATTAAAAGTGAAATTTTGAGCTCTAATTGTGAGAGTTGGTTTCATCTTATTTGATCCACAAAAAATGGTAAAACACAGAAATGAACAGTTGGGAAACAGTATTGGGTTAGGAAGGTTGCCCAGTCTTAATGTTGAGCAGTTTGGTTGACATCAAGACACCAAATCCAAAGAGTTTATTTCTCATGAAACGATAGTAGAGTTGATAGGATACTCTATGATGACTGTAGTGTATAAAGCACTTAAAAAGCCATGATACACGTGGGTTGGTTTTCCCTTTAAGAGCTTGGTTATATGGGAACATTAAGTGTGATTTAACTTTTTTCCTTTCTCTTTGCTGTTTTTTTTTTTTTTTTTTTTTTTTTTTTTTAGTGTTTTGCAAACGTGTGCTGTACTGTGTAAACTCAAGTGCAACAACAACAGCTACTGTGGTTTTCTTTGTTCAATTAAAATGTGCTCGTCTCCTGTCTTTTGAAATGTACAGTGACGCTGAGTCTTACTCGGTTCATATACACAATGCATAAGTTCTACTTGGAGCATTACTGCAGAAATGTGTTTCCAGAAATGATTTTGATGTGTGAAAAACACATACAACTAAGGATTTATATTCTTATTAATGCAACAACTGAGCAGTTTTGCAGTTAAGGCCGGGTTTCAGACTAGTTCTCTGTGTTAGTACCAGCAAACAAGTACTGTATACTTACAGTATACATAAAATCCCCATAGGCTATTCCTTCCTTTTTATGGGATCACATGGAGCAAACAAAAGGGGGTCACATTCTACTTTGTTCTGAAACATACGGCAGAGCCCATTTCATGAGAAGAACTGGTGCTCAGTTACTGGAGCATAGTAACATGATGAGTTCACACAAGAAGGTCACACATGCACAATAGTATATCAGAGTGCAACCTATTACAGCACACTGTATACAGTGTCTGATGGAGATACAACCAGCTGATGGGAATTAAAATGCAGAACTTGGTTTCATTTTTCTGATAAAACAACTTGTGCGTTTGAACATGACGTCTGTTTTTCTCTTCGTAGAAATTCTTCTCCTCTTAGTCAGTAACTTCAAATTCAAATTAATAACAGGAATTTAATATTTGTGGAATGCCACACGAACTTAAGCCAAATTACACCATCGCTTTCCATTATAACACAGCACAGGCTGAATGCTCTAAGATTGGATACAATGGCCTCGGTGATTGCACACATTGTCGACAGAACCTCCATCCATGCTCAATCAAAAATCACAAAGTTGAAACACAAGAAAACAGGAGGCGATGTTAGTGGTTACATGGGCTGATATTAGAGGAAAAGCACACATCTGAGCTCAAAAAACCTGTCTGCATGGTTGGTTCATTTTTCTGATTTGCTCAGCAATCATTAAATTCCGCCTGAATGACTGCAGTGATGCTCATACAGTTTTATCTCTATTTTGTGTACTGTCTGGTCAAATTAAGAGAGGGCAGTGGGAAGTGGAGGTTAACAAACCGGTTGCAGATGGCATCCGGTGAGGCGGTAATATGAGGAGAAGGTGAAAAATTAAAGTCAAAGCGATTAAAGAACAAGCAAGAACAGCTCTGTTATTACAGACAATCCAAAAATAATCAGAAAGTAGGAAAGAAAATACACAAAGAAGAGCTAACAGAGCTCATACACAACAGGTCTAAACTTTCAAATGCGGGTGTCACATTCCAGCTGTCCAACCAGTTGAGACAGATGAGGTGTAGCTGCACACTCACAGCACAGTACAGACAGACGGTGAGCCTGTACGGCCGGTTAATAATCCAAAACTATTTAGTCCACTGGCACTGAAACCCAGACCGCCAAGTGTGACAGGATGTTGCTTTCAAGACAAATCAAATTCATTTCGTATGAACTGACCCAGTAAGAAGCACACCGCGAGAGGAGAGAGGTGATGCTGAGGAGAGGGTTACAGCCGAGGATTTACAACGGAAACAACCAAACTGTGACCAGAAGGTGGCAGCAAAGCACCAAAAACACGTCAGCTGCTTTACACAATGACGAAGCCAAACCAGAATATGTTTTGTTTAAGTTTGTTCGACTCCTGGCGCGTTTGTGTATTTACTGCTGATATGAATGCAAAGGTGAAAATAGCACGGACAGTAAAGATCGACTTAAACGTGTGACCATCACATCTGATAAACTCTGACTGTTCTGCCAGATGACCATTTGTAGGAAAACAAATAAAAACTGTGCAGACATGGAGGAGTTTAGCTCAATATGATGCAAAACTGCCTGTGCCTACCTGCAGGTAGCGCGCCTGGTAAACAGACAGGACCTCTCCCAGAGGAACCACCACTTTGTCCACACTGCGCTGGTGGGAATGGGCCTGGATGTCCGGGCTGTCGTCTGATCGTAGCTCAATGTGGGAGATGAGCAAATTAGAAATGACTGACTGCACCGACTGCGGGGATGGAGTAAGAGAGGGAAGGTGGAATCAGATTAGAGAGTCGCTAAATGAGAGAAGGATCATTTACACACAGAGGTTCCCAACCTTGACCCCTAACTAAGAGACATATACTATGGACACTTCATATAATATTGAATGTATAACAATAACTGTACAGAACAACTGATAAACTGTAAAACGAACCCAAATAGTGAGCACAGTCACTGAAGCAAGTTTGTGGAAAACAAGCAATTTGGAAGAATTTTGAGCAGATTATTTCCTGTGAATATTACATTAGAGAAGTTTTACTGATTTTTTTAGGCACTTTTTCAACAATCATACATATTTAATGGGCTTCTTTTTTTGACAAATTCAGTGTTCTCTCTGGTGCTTGGCCACTGTTCTACCAGTGCTTTGGGTTTTTTAACTGCGTACTTTTCTAACACAGGATGAGGCTGTAGATCACTGTGCCTGATCTAAACCTTAAAAATGACAATTTCCTTTAGGTTTATTCACAGAAATGAATGAAGTGCTGAGTTTCCCCACACTTGTCAAACTCAAGCAGGTCTTGCGACCTCCCTGTGAGGCTTTGGCGGCCTCTAGTGTGGGGCAGGACCCCTCGGCTGGGAACAGATACTGTATATTGCTCTTACCTTTGAATCTCCCCCTGGAGTTGCACTAAGGGCCAGGATGCGGAATTGCAGAGCCTGGCTGCCGAGCTGTCTGATCACCTGAGTAACAGGGAGAGGAGCGAGCGCAGGGCATAGTTAGCACAGTCCAATCATTTAAGTTACTGACAGCATTAGAATACAAACCTAAAGAGGCTTCCCTGCTAGAAAACGTGGATGTAAATCAGTATAAAGTAATTTATCTGTAAAATCAACTGTTTATGTATGAAATAGTCAGATGTGACTGTTACTTTTGGCTCATCCAATTAATTAAAATGAATTTGGCCAACACTTATTTAGTCACATCACCCAATTCTATTAGGAAATACTCTTTGAGAGGAGTGAACCAAAAAATCAGTCTCTGTTGATAATAACTTGTTCCGTAAGTATGACGGCAACAGACTCCTTACAACCACCCTTCAGGCTTATAATGCGTGTTACTTAGTGAAGAAATCTTTTGGTTGGATTATCACTTTATCACAAGCTGTGATCATTAAAGACAGGTTGGTGTACCTGACAGTAGGCATGGTTTCCCAGTGCCTTGTGGGCCTCATCAATCACCACACACTTGACCTGCTGCGCCGGGCAGGTCTCTCTGGACAGATCGTTCACCATGACCTGAGGGGTGAGGAAGAAGACGCGCTTGGTCCTCCACACCTCCTGTCTCTGCTTTGCCGCTGTGCTGCCTGCGGAGAAGGAGATGGATTCTTGTTAACAAAGGCTAAACGAGAAGAGAGTCATGGAGTTCGTGTCATGATTTGTCACCTGTCAGCTCAGCCATGTGCGCCTGCGGGATCCCCATCACATTATAACAGGCCTCGATCTGTTGGGCCACCAGAGGTTTGGTGGGAGCCATGAATACAATCTTCCCTGAAGGATACCAGCGGTAGAAGTTGTACATAACCACTGAGGCTATAAAGGTCTTTCCCAGACCAGTGGGGAGACACACCAGTGTGTTCTGATACAGGGCGGCCTCTGATATCTTCAGCTGGTACTCTCTGATGGGATAGTTGGTGGGGTAAATCCAGACCTTAGCCGAGGAGCTGTCAAAGCCAGGGAAGTCTGGGTATGTCTGCCCACCTGATGGGATGGCAGAGAGGCCAGTGCTCTCTGTTCCTGCAGGGTTGTCATATTGAAAAGAGTTTGCATTGCCTAGTTGTAGGCTCTCTTCAGCTTCATAAACAGCGACCACCATCAGATCATCGTCTTCGTCGTCATATGCAGGTTTAGGTTCCTCTGTCCTAACTGGATTCTCTGACGTGTCTGTGGACCCCTCACCTTGTTCTGTCCACAGAACATTTCGAGAAGGGTTTGTCTTAGTCACCTGTGTAGTGCTGCTTGAAGTTGTGTTGCGCCGTCCAGCGGCTTTCTTTGCCTCCTTTTTCGGTTGAACAACTTTGTTTTGAGAGACGGTTCCGCCCCAAGTCTGGAACAAAGTCCTCTGATTTGAACCACTGCTCATTTTCATCAGCTGTGGCGAAAAACTTTGAGGAAAAAGTGCCTGGTGACGAGCAGCAACATTGCAATCTGAGTGCAAACACACTTTCACTTCCGTCCACGTGCTAACAAAATATAACACTACATACAGAACGACGGTTTTACTTCAGTGTTCATTCATTCATTTGAACCCATTTTCAATCGTAAAGAATTCAATGTTTTGTACTGACATGAGTATATCGAGCTAAGGGCTAAACTGGCACACATACGAAATTAACTGTTACAGTGAGGCTCCTAATTTGAAAGTGTGACACCGGAAGAAAATCAAAAGTTCGAGTTCATCTCCCGCTCTCCGAGAAGCAACGCTGTCACGTTACCATAGCAATGGACAGAAGCAAATGGGAGAATATACTTACCTGTTTTCAGGTAACGACGTTCTCATATAACGTCATAAAGCACAGAGTTTCGTCTTTTTGCCTCCACTAATTTGCAGTCAATGTTGTTTGCTAATTTGGGCTGTTCAGCTGTTTTTGCTAAGCCAGGAAGATGTCTGGCTTAGCAAGTTGCTAGCGTTATTGTTGTTAGCATTGACGTAGCAACAGTCACTTACAAGGCTATAGGAAACAAGTTAGCGTTACTATGGCGTTAGTTACTGTAACTGTCCTCTCTTCTGTAGGCATCTGCACGTGGATACTTGGTGAGAAACGAAGTCCGTCGTGCGCGAGACGACTTTGAGGACGTCGTGAGAGAGATTGATGGAGGCTTGATCCATTTAGAGTGGAGGGAGACGGTTATCCCGATTCCCCACTTCACAGACACTGTAAGCAACAGCCACTTTAATTAATTTTTAGAAGTGTGACTAACATTTAAGAAAGTGTGATGTGATTTGTTTAGCTTTTCGGCACTTTTCTCGTGCTCTTCCTCTTGCACCATCAGGATGGACCATTTCTACAACTCAACAGCTCTCACAGCAATCCTTCACATCCAGGGCTAGATCTGGATGCCAGTCCCCAGAGCCCATCAGCAGCAACAGTACCCTCATCAGAGGAGAGAGAAGATCGCCATGTCCTGCCAGAGAGGATAGAAGCAGAGAGAGATGATTCACAAACCAAAGGACAGGCCTTGCTTTCTGAAGACTATGTACCCAGAAGCAATGTTAGATGGGACAGAGAGGGACAGAAAGAAAGTACTGTGTGGGGTAAAGATGGAGAGGTGACGGAGAGCACAGGAGACTCCACCGCCGTCTGGAGCAGTTTGGAACTGGACATGAATGATGGTCACGCTCACAAAGGTGAGAGTTGAGCACATGATGTTCCTGTTCCCATCTTATTTTTGTTGTTGGAATGAGATGACTTTGACTTGGAGCAACAAATGTTTGTCATTTTTCCTTGATGGCTTGAATTAATGGCTTGAACCAGTTATCAAAATTTGTGTCAATTGAATTATTGATGTATGGGTTCATTGTTTAAGCACCGATGTTGTGTAAGACTCATGTTGAACTTATGTGGTTGCAAACAGATTTGTCTCCTGCCCTAATCAGTCATTTTGAATTTGCCCCCCCTCCCAGGTTCCAGGCAGTACTGCTTGGCCCAGGAGGTGCCCTGTACCCCAGAGGCCCTACGTCTCCATCGGAACACGCTGACCATGGAGCTGCTCTGGCTCCAACAGGCCATTGACAGCAGGAAAAAGGTACAACAGAGATGCAGTGTTTCCCTACATTTATTTAGCAGTGGCAGTCTCCTGCTGTCAGAAAATTGCCACTGCTGCAAGACTGAAATGTATTTAGTCACCTCAAAATTAAGTCAGTGCAGTAGGTCCAAGAAGCATCATTTCTCATCGAAAAACATCTACATTGTAAGTATCCATACCTGAATAATAACCATAATATACGGTCTATGCAGCATCAGTACAATAAACATGTCTGAAGGCTGTAAATCAGCCAACACACACTTGAACTGAGACTGAAGCCACGCGCATGATGCTGTTTCTTAGCATGTTAAACTGTCTGTACCCTTAGCCCTCAGACTGTGCACCAATTGAATTCCTTAATTTATCTTTAACAAAACGAATGTCCTTGTAACTCCTGCATCACTGCATCCATGAGTCACCCTGCAGCGTCAGAGGGTGTAAAGACACCAAGATGTTGAGTAATGTGCACAAAGATCAGACTGAAACATGTATGTATATTAATATGATTGTTTCTACACGTATATAATCCAAAACTTGTGTAGATTTGTTGTCATGCACAGGGAGTTAGTTCACCCAACCATTCAGGTTACAAGATATAACTTTTAATTATTGTTTTCTTCATTCTTCTCCTCTACAGTACTTGTCACTGAAGGACAGGCTGAGCGTGTCCTGACAGCAGAAGTAATCTGAACTGGACTTGATAATGTGAGACTGAAGGCTTGACTGCGGTCAACTGAACGGACTCAAATGGCATCTGTTTAAGCTGTTTTATACATACACAAATATAAAGTAAATTAACTGCTTTCGGTGGTATTCATCCGGTGATTTACAAAAGCTATACATTGTGAATGTTATTTTCTAATGTGAAAAAATGAATAAATTATATTTTTGTAAAAAGTCTTATTTCTGCTGCCTTTGTTGCCACTGCTGCTGCTGATATTGTCTTCACAGTATAAATTGTGAGAGGTTGAGGTAGTTGCTTTTGTGTAGGAGGAAGGTTCATTCAGTGGAATTCTAAGCGAGTTTGTGTTTTGACTCAGAAATTCAAATTTCTATAGAGATCACAATGAATGAGCTCTCACTCAACACATCAGAGGTTCTACCTACAAATGCTTACTTGACTCTCTCATATTAAGCTTGTGCTGTTAACTAACTTAAAAACTATCAAATTCCATGACTTTCTCCATTGCTTATCATAGCCCTTGGACTGATTTCTATGGAAAGGACTCTGGATGGTTTTTCTGGGGAAATCCAGTGAATGTGACATTATGTGTGCTCCTGAGTGCCTCGCCTCTCTTATGCTCCCCTAACAGTGTGCCACACTAGCTAGCATGAGAAATACACTAATATTGTAGTTAAAGCTGGCTGATATTAGCTAACATTAGCTTTGACTGGATAATGTCAGCCAGTTCATCCAGACTCCCAGTGCTGGTTTGGCTGGTAAATTGGCTATTACTATAACTATTACTTCATCAGCTAACACTGCAAAGCAATCAACAGCAGATCTATGCAGTGTAGCTAAGTTACAGCTAGCTGGCTATCCTGAGTTTGCTAGCTAGTTAATGTTATCACTAGCAAAAACTATCTGAGTGGAAATGTTAGCTAGCTGGTGAAATAACTTCACCAGCTAACATAATTCATGCTACTAAGTTTTGTATTAAGGGCAAACTATTGATTTTAGCCAACAATAAGGTAATGATACAAAGCAAAGGTTTATAACTAACAAGCAATGCAAGGCAGCACACTAGCTAACTGTAAGTTACACTAAGGTTAGCCAGCTAGCTATACTTTAACTTTGTGTCATAGATTTGTCCATGGTTGCTTAACATTAGCTGATAAAGTAAGCTAGTTAGCATCATGGAGCCAGTGGTCCAAACAGGATATAGGAACATTACAGATGGTAATATTATTCTAAATATGATTGTAATTGCTTTTCCAGCATTCGGTGTTCATTTCAGTAGTCAGTTTCATGTATGTCACTGTTTTGGCCTAGAGCAAAGAGGATGCTCACTCATGGCTATGGACCACTGGCAGCAGCATGCTGACTGCAGTTTACTGAACAGCCACTGGTGTCATTAACAACAAGGACTTACTGAAAGTTCCACATAGTGCCTTTAAAATGTTGTTTTTATTTATAATATTTGTTTTATTTTAAATGCTATATTTAAAAAATGTCACTTTTAAGAATTTTTTAGTAGTGGTTCTGTCACTTGCTGGTTCTTGCACTTGCTTGGTAATGCTAATATGCATGATGTGTGTGTGTGTGTGTGTGTGTGTATCTTTTTTTTTTTTTTGGACAAAATACAGATGAGTGCAGACGTTATCTTGTTGATTCAGCTTACAACGCAGCGATCCACCCATTCTCTCGTCCTCTGTCTGTCTCTTTTGTTGTGGTTGCTGCTGATGGTTTGGCCCACAAAGCCAGTCATTGCTGTCATGCTGCCATAGCAACCAGGAAATACTCAACACCGTCAGTGGAGTAGTGTGTGTGTGTATGTGTGTGTTTTCGGGGGACAGAGAGAGCAGGACGTGGTGAGTGGGAGTCCAGATAGACTACAACAACAGAAGGGACTAATTTTCACCTTTGCCTTCAATTCCACGGTTTCCTTGCTTCGTCTTCCATCAAGCTTGTGAGTGACTGAGCAGTTTCTGTCCGGATCGAAGACCTCGTGCTGTGTGTTTTTATGAATGTGTGATTGTTGAGCAAGTGTGATCCAAAGACTGAGAATATGTCTGCTGTATGGTCAGAAAATGCAACTTAAGGTTTAGCATGACTGGAGATAATTGCTCTTTGTAAATGTGCGTCTGCAGACTGTGACAGTCTGGGCTGGAGATGGCTGCCAGCACCGCAGCCACCAACCTCCTGCCCCCTGTGAAGAGTGTGGTGGTGTATAAGAATGGAGACCCCTTCTACAGTGGACGGAGGTTTGTGGTGAACCAGCGACAGGTGGCTACCATGGAGGCCTTTTTGACTGAAGTGACCCAGACTATTGGGGCTCCACTTGCCATCAGGACCCTGTACACCCCCAGGCAGGGCCACAGGGTCACAGACCTCGAGGACCTGCAGACAGGAGCTCAGTATGTTGCTGCAGGCTTTGAAAGGTTCAAGAAACTGGAGTGAGTACCAAAATCATATGTGTGGATGGATATTATGGATCATTTTAATGTACGGTTGCTCTAATAGGACACTTTCTGCCTCTAAAATGACAGAAAATGAATTTAGAATTGATCTGAACATACTTTTTGGTGTTTGGAAAAGTTGTTGGAAGGTTTTTCTTTGTCGTTTTTTTGTTGTTTTCATGTACAGTTACCTGAACACAGGAATGAAAAAGCATCCTGCCCCCCGTGAAGAAACCCAGGTAGGCTTTTATTTTGTCATGTGGACAGCTTGCTTATGAGGCCAGCAGCACTCTCCATCACTCATTAATCCCAGTTATACCAAGAGGAATGCACCACCAGGCTGCTTTGTAGTTGAAGTTGATCCAGTTGAACTCCTGCCACATCAAACGGGAAAATGACTGCGGGATTCTCCATTACCGAGCTCATATTTGCCTATAATTGTTAAGACACATTCTTATGTTAGCATTAGCTTGATTGGATGCACTTTGTGTCTGTGTGTGCATGGATCACCCTTTGCACTTACCCTCCATTGATGTCAGTGGTTGTCATGTAAATTACCGGAAACAATGGGCTAATGGTTGTGCTGTCTGTACAGGAGTCATTGAGGCCTTGCAAGTGCCCTTTTAAGGGTCTTGTGTGACATTAGGTTCAGTAATTACAACTGGATATTGTCAGAGTGCAGAAATTCCGAGAGTTTCTGATTGTTTTCATCAAGAAACTCTCTGAATGAATATGAACCCAACTTTGTTCTCTTCGGCTGTTTGAATCGAAACCTTTTCTGTTCATTGAAAGGCAGGCAGGGTAAGGTAATAATGATGGTGCTAATATGCAGGCAGAAGCTCTCTTAACGTTGCACACAAAATTGATTTCACACACAAGTACGCACACAGAACCACTCATGCTGACAAGTGCTCGCTTTGTATCCTGACCAGCTGGCAGGGTCGACCGCTCGGTCTTGGGCCATCAGTGTTACTTTTCTGAAAAACATAAAAAGGAGTGGAGAGTAATTGTGTGTGCCTTGGGTGTCTGCCATTTGGAAAGCTGAGTCTTTGGTGTTAAAGTCTCACATGCCTGTGTTGTGGTTGCTGTGGAGCAGTGAAGGAAGTGTGTCCGTATGTGGGTTGTGTTTGATCCTGCTGGTGAAACAAAGAGTTACGCGACCACACAGTGTTATTAGGGCTATGTGCATGTCTGGGCAGGCCTAATACCCATATTCACCACCCCAAGCCTCCTGTAAATGCATTAAATGTCTGCCACTTGAAAGTAAAAACAATAAAGGAAGATTATCAATGTCTGGTTTGTCCTGAATTGATTGATTTAGTCCACATTTGCTCCAGATCTCATTGATATGGGACGACATAGGGAACAGCTTTGAGAGGAGTCCACAGATCAGACACGGCGTGCAAATCTGCCACCGGAGAAGTCTTGGAGTGACGTTAGTTTCCATGGCTGCAGCACTTGAGTTGGCATGAGCAGAATAGTTAGTCAGTCATTACACTTTTGGACTAACTCATTTTGCTTGATGGACGTGCAGCGTAATTGATGTACAGGACACGGATGACGTAAAACCGATGAGAGAGTGTTCGATATTGTTGGGAAAATGACGACATTATGATGTTCTGCAGTGCCATGAATCTGATTTTCTGAACGTCTTCTGCAGGCCAAAGTAACCCAGAGGCCAAATGTCTCGGCCAAATGGAGGAAGTTCATACCGGTACCTTGCATTTTACAGTGAGTTGAACAAACTGCATGCAAACACACACAATTATCTTTAGTACATTTAGATACATTTTTCAAATGCACTTGAAAAAAATGCATCTGTCCAGTGAAACAAAAAGAGGGACAGACTGTAACGTCTTGATTTGTCTAAGGCAGACCGCTGAAGTCTCATAGCTTTCAACAACAAGTCGGACTTGTTGTTGTACAATGGTGTTGTATCAATGAACCATGTGATGTGGTCAATCAAACTTAGAGTCAAGAGAAAAGAGAAAACATCTTTTCTATCGTATGCAAGATTAGCTGTGGACAGATAAACATGGACACCTGGTGGAGTTTAAAAGTTTTGAAAAAATGTGAACCTATCCTCTTTGTTCAGTGTTTTCCGTAATGGAGATCTCCTGTGTCCCCCATTCCGATTCATCATTCCTCGGAGCATGCGGCAGGACCTGGAGCAGATCCTGAGCCTTGTCACAGAGAAGGTCAGCTTACGAACCGGAGCTGTGCGCAGGTCAGTCACACTGACAGACAGTCGCATACGCAATACGAACAGAGGGAGAATTCAGTAAATACAGCATGATATAACCCCAGTGCTTCATCAGGTTGTGCTCTCTGGAAGGAGTGACCGTGTCCTCAGCTGTGGAGCTGGAGACTGGCCACTACTACGTTGCTGTGGGAACCGAGAGGTTCAAGAAACTTCCATATGTGGAGCTGCTGCTTTCAAAAGCCACAGAGAGGTATTGTTATGCAAGGTCGTCCGTGAGCCTGTGTAAAGATGCATCTGTGCTGGCTGCTCTGCTCTCTGAAGTAACAATAATGACTGCCAGACATCAGAGAAGATGGACAAAATGCTTCTGTGCACTTTTATCTTGCACTTTTTTCACTTTGTTTTCTTTTATTCTGTAGACATTACCCAGGAAAGAGAAGGCTGATGAGGAGAAATGAGGTACCTTCAGTTAATAATGTAATGTATTTCGGTCATGTCTGAGCATTGCTTGCCCTGTGGCCCACAGTCCATTTGCAACATGTCGGGTCTGAGCGGGTCTTGTATGTGTCCTGTGTTTCTCTTAGACCAGGAAAGCAGGAAGCGGTCCAGAAGACCAGTACAGTGACTCAGCTCTCCTCGACTCCCCTGAGGTAAATAAAAAAAACACAATGCCTTCTATTCACACTACAAGAGCTGCATTGGGACTCTTACTTTGTTTGATGTACACCAGTGAGACAAACTGTGCAGAGTGTGTTTTTGTGTCCATGTGTAACACACTGTAAATTATATTTGTTCAGTAGTATCCTGTGAATTTCAGTCGGATGGTCGGAGGGTTAAGTCGACAGGAGATGAAGCTGCAGCTCCAGCAGCCACACAGCCGAGGAGCAGGAGAGAGGGAGCCGAGGAGACCTCCATTTTCTTCGCCAGGCCAGTCAAGATCCGCAACAACAGACGACAGCCAAGACCGCCGCTCAGCAATGGATCAGGTTAGAGTCCCCAACTTCATATATATCTCATTTCAAACTGAAGTGTAATTAATTTTGTGTCAGACATCATAGCTTGACTCCTGTTTTATCACAGTCCAGCCCAGCGTGTTTAAAAGAGCAGCACGGAAGAGGAGAGAGGAGGTGCGAGGGGCCGAGGTGGTGCACGAGGATGAAAACACAGCTACAGAGCTTCCTGTTGACCAGGTTAGCTTACAGTCCTCTCAGTGGCCTTATCACTGTGCTATAATTCAATGCTAAGATATCACTGAATGATTAATGTGTACAGCAGAGGTACTTTCAATCTGAATCTCTCATTTTCTTTGAGAAGAGAGTGGCAGAAATAGTGGAGGATGAGGAACTGAACAACCAAAATGATCCTGTGCACAACACACAGCAGGTGGGCATGGATCAACATGGTTTTAATGTTTCATGTGAATCTGCTCCTTCTCTTACATTCATTCACTTTCATGTACAGTGTGAGGCTTTTTTCCAACACCACAGACAGACACTGAGGGCATAACATTATTTTTTATGCATTATTGTGTCCTTGCAAGGTCACAGTCTCTGCAGCTGACAGTTAAATATGAGCACCGACATGTGACACGATGAGTTTTTGTCTGAAAAATGGAAAAGGAAAACCGTCGACCAGCTCATCTCTTAAAAACAGATCCAAATCAGTCCTGATTGCCATTCCATACATTTCTGTGTCTAACACATAAACATCCAGCATATTTTCCACATTTGTGTATTTCTGCCACAAACACACACATGATACTGAATTCTGTATGTTTTTCTCAAGAGACACGCACAGATTGTAAAGAGTGAGCAGCACAATGAGACAGAAAACCTACGCACGCATAATGGAAAGCAGGTACTGTACATGTGAGTGGATGGTCACATTTATATAATCATACCGTGTGGGTTTTTTTTTTTTGTGTGTGTTAATGGGTTCAGTCTTATATTTTCGTCCTGTAAAAGGCATCTCCATCTGAGCAAAGTGGTGCGAAAGAGACGGAAAATTCTGCTAAGACTGAGGAGTCTGCTGCTGAAGTCCTGGTATAGTACACATATCGGCACACACCCACACACAACTGCTTAGAACATTTTGTAACAGCTTACACTCAGTATTACAGAAAATGTAGTCAGCAATCAATGCGTCTGTTTTCAAAAGGAGCCCGAGCTGAATCAGACCTCTTCAAAGTCACGGCCTTCGTCATCCACCTCTCAGGGAAAGAAGAGGGAAGAAAAGGCAAGTTTACCCACTTCACACTCTCACCGGCATCATCGTGACCCAATGAAAATGTGTGCTTGATTGCCTTTTCTTTTACGCTGTTTCATCAATTAGCTTTAACCGGAGAGTCCACAGGACGCCCTGTCAGTTACAGTATGACAGAACCATCATCAGGAGGATTTTGCACCATCGTAACAGCTTCACTACAGTCCAGTGATTGCTCCTTATGGCAAATTAATGTCTGATAAAACTGGTAGTACTTAAGCTGTGGCAATAAGCCAAATGACAACATTCATTTAAAAGTAAAAATGTGAACAGACTCAAACAAGCACTACAGCAGACGGACACACGATCAATTTTTAAGCACTATAAGCTTCCCAAAGGTAGCGTTTCTTGTGTTAGACAGCTGTTTATGACACCATGTCCTCCCTGTTCTTCGACTCTGATGCAGACATTGTGTAATGATGTTAAATGATGCAATTTATTCTAAATGCGGTATGTACATAAGAAACAATATTTTGGGACATTATTAGCCTGAATGTATTTTGGCTTGCAGAAATCAGTGATGGAGATCATAACGTGAAGACTCGTGTTTTGCCAACAATTTATTAATAGAATATCAGCCACATCAAAAGCTGAATAGATGCAAAAATAACAGTCATCTGTACAGTGTTGTCTGTCAATTAAATACTGTGACAATAAAAATATATACACGATGTGCATTAGTGTTATTTCTGAAATAACAAGGTCCCACACTGTTAACAACTAAGTCTGTGTGACTCCTCCTTCACCAAGAACTTTAGAAAGTAACATTGGTTTGTCTACCTCAGTAATACGTCTTGTAAACATGGCAGCAGGGGAAGGAGGAGGAGGAGGACGAGGAGAAAACAAGTATGAAAAACAGCTTTATGCTTGAGCTAAAAAGCAGTTTGTCCTCTCCTGTGTCGCCATCCCAAAACACACACCACAGCGGACAGAAGGCAGCCGCAGTAAAATGCCCCTGTTAAACCAGGAGGTTAGATCTAATTGGTCCATTTCAAACCCTGGCCTTATTTGCATGTGGTCTCTATTGCGTTTATGCAGATGCCGGTCACATGGCGGGGCCGCAGAGTGCTTACAAGTAAAAGTTAACAGCCACCAACTTCTATGCAAGCGCCATAAATCTAGTCCAGCCTTGAGGTGAACCCTGCATGAACCCAGTTCCCCTTCAACTTGGTGTAAGAGTTTCTGGACAGGTCTTTTGAAGCTCCGGCTTAGTTCATTTAGGCACAATTCTCCCACCAGAACTGGCGCTGTAAGGAGTTACTGTCTGAATCTACACTGCCCCTCTAGTCCTGCTCCGACTCTGCTCTGGCCTGCTTTCATTCCCTGCTGAGGAATCACTTGAAGGTGTAGGAGAATCTGCTTTAATCCTGATCTCTGTTAGTGCCCGGCCTGCGTCATATTCTGCTTCTCAGTGTCTTTGTCATCAATGGAGCTTATAACACACAGAGTGATGCCAGCCATGGTGAGGAACATTCCCGCGACAGCCTCTGCAGAGAGAGAGGCGTGTGGGGGAGGATATGAAAGAAAACGAAAGACAAAAAAAGCACATCTTAAAAAAGACACAACACAACCAGTGCAGTATTTTTCAAGGAGAGGAGAAAAGCACAGACGGGAATTACAGTTCAATAATAAACTGGCGTAATTGGTATGCCAGGAAAGTAATGTCTTGCTTATGCAACAGTACTGAATTGGTTCCTGAAATCTCTGAACGCGTTCCAGTGGCCGAATGTTTGTAGGAGGCATGCGAGGATATGAAAATTTCACGTCACGATTATACTGCCCAAAATAATTGCGATTCGTGATATTATCCCTGTAGTCATACTAAACATACTGAAAACATACTGGAATCACTTTATATTTTTTAAGAAACGAATATTAAGGACATACACCATTTCGTAAGTGAACATCTTTTTTAATGAAAACAAACAAGCTGGATGGTGGTCACAGTGATGGCAGGACGAATTGGAGGTGTTGGTCATCGGGGCAGACACCCTCCTCTGACATCTACCTTCTGCTCTTTAGAATCCACAGTATCACCACATATTTCATATTATTATTATTATTATTATTATTATTATTATTATTATATTACTTCATATATTATTGTGTTATTATTATTAGATGTTATTGTTATTATTATTGTTAGATTATTATACATATTCACTGTTTTTGATGGGCAAGCCGAGCCTATTTTGGACTGAGTGGAAAGATGTGGGCTCCCCCTTGTGGCACTTCAAAATAAATCGGGAAATCAATAAAGGACAACTGCTTCACGTCACTCACATGAGGATATTGACAATTATCCCGATTCATTATTATTCCATAATGGAAACTCACCACGATCAACTTCTAATGTTTTTTAATCGCGATCCGCAATAAAATCTTATACTGTCCCACGCCTGGCTTGTAGCATCTCTGCATCCCAGATTTGTCCTTGTGGGTATCAATATCTTGTGCTGTGTGGGTGTCCTTGTGTATGAGTAGCACTGAAATCAGTCACTTACGTTTGCCTCCGAATTCCTCGCCCAGTAACTTGCCAGTGAGCAGAGTGCAAATGAAGGTGAGAGAGTTGGCAACAGGAACAGCAAGTGATAACTCTGGATGAGAGAAGTGGAGAAAACTGGATTTAATATCATGTTACCACATCAGATGATGCAAACCTCTGAACAAAATGGATATGTACCTAAAGAGTCTGCTGTGTTCTTAATGAAGACTAATGATTCGTTCATATAAAAATCCAGGTCATGCATACTAGGGAATGCATAAAAATGCATACTAAAAGAAAAGCAGTAGACGAGTTCTTAAATTTTCTTTCATTATAGTACATTGAATGATGTCCGGTGCACTGGAATATTTGACCTCTCTTGACATTAATCTTCTTAATAATGTTTTACCTTTACTTGACTTTTGAGATTTTGACATGTCCTCATAGGTGTTAATCATAACATGAATGATGGCTGAATTCCATTTAGCTGCTACAGTTTCTGGGTCCTGGTATTGTACATGCTGGCTCAGTGTCACACTGCCATGGCTCACTGGGACACTTTAATACAGCAGAGCCATCATTAATGTTATTTGTAAAACCTATGCATTTCTACTGTGACAAACCATCTGTGCTTGTCTTTTATAGACTCCTGTACCAGCTGAACCTAATCTCCCCTTCTAGAAACTTCCATCAGACAGTGATCATGTTAATTTTGCGCCTCACCTGTGGTGGACAGTGTGTAATAGTAGACCAAGGAGCCACTCTGGTTCAGGAGAAATGGGACCAGGTACTGGTCAGCAACACAAGGAAGAAGGCGCAATTAAAACGAGGAAAATAATAACGTCATGCACCCTAGTAAACAAGACCGGATCTGTGGATTTACCTTGAGGTTCAGGAAAAGAAACTTGACCTCAGCCAAGAGCTGTGAGACTCTGCTGGTCCTGGTCACGTTTTCTATCCCCTCTGTGCCCCTCTTCAGGAGAGGGTTGGTGCAGCCCCACAGCACCGACACCAGCAGGAGACTCAGCAGCTCCACTGCAACACAGGACAGTCCCAAACAATCACCCTCTCACATCAGATATTACTCTGAGACATTCTACTAGTATTGTTTCATGACTTGTCTGTTTAACGATGAACAAGCTACCCGGTATAAACAGGGCAGATAGGAGAATAGTGCAGCTAGCACCGGAGCTGTGGTTATCGTATTTAGCTAGCTTACTTCCTTAGCATTAGCTCTAAGGTGTTAGCTATGTTTGGGTTAGCTATGCGTTATTTATGCTAACGAGGGAGCAGCTACTCGGGAATGTATATTCGATGTCAAAATACAAAAGCAATCTTGAAAATATTGGCAAATATCATGATTTGAGAGAATAAATTAGCTCGTTAGTCACTCACCTACGGTCACCATCGTGATGTAAACAGTCACGGCGAAGTCGTATTCAAGACTGCTCATCGGCTCAGTTTTTAGTCAACATAATTTAAATGGGCAGATTGATAAAGAGTTTCAGACCGATGTATTCAACATATTTATCCAAGGATTTAAAACAAATTAAACTAAAATCCAAGAACGGAGCAATTTTATGGCGACATCCTAATTTGTAACCTGGAACATTTAGCAACATTTATTGTCATCTTGAATACAGCTTTGAGATTTTTCAATATTGTTGTATCAAAAGGCGCCAGTTGAGGGCGGAATAACTTATGCAACAATAAGTCAACAGCATCATATTTAGGATTATGCAACATTCACCTCACTTCTTTTGTTTCTGCAATTTTTTTCCTCTCTCCAAGTCTTTGAGGAGGTTCCATATGCTTTAACATTTGTTCCAATTTCAAATCACTTTGTCCTCCATATAAAAATAACTGTTCATTTTAACAAACAGGATAGCCACAGTTAAAAATATTCAATTTTATTTTCCATCTCATGTCATTTAAAGAACAACAAACAATACAAATACAGGGAGCAACGAAAATAAAGTGCAAAATCCTTTGGTATCAAACTAAAAAGGATTCACATCAGCGTGTTAGGCTAACACCCAGATGTCTCACAAAATATCTCTGTGGACTCTTCATTATACAGGGTTAAAAAAAATACACTGACATTGTATATATTTTTCAACAAATGCTAATTACATAATCTGTGATCAGAAGACAAAGACAGCATAATCCAAGGTTAACCAGGTCAAGTTAAATCTGCATAATTAACATATTTCCCCTCAAACACAGCTTCTTTCACACTGTCTTTGTCTTCTCTGAAGTTTATACTAATTCTACATTTACTCATGAACCTATGTGGTCCTCTTTAATACAGAAATGTACACACTTAAGAGCAATGTTATCCAGCCATTACAGTCTTCAGTACATATTTTCTTCATTGTATTAGTAGTGATAGGAAAAGTACAAACAGTGAGAAACATATGGCATCTATACTCTGAACACTGACTGCAGCCAAGAAACAATTCTTCACCAGCAAGTCTCAAGTTTTCTGTCATGCAGCATCCTTCATACAATCCATTGTGTCTGTTTTATGGTAGAATTTTGTTCACGATATATATTTTTGCACACCAAAAGGACATCTTATTATCCATGTAGTTGCCAGCATTGGCTCGGCTAGTGGAGATAAGGGCAGTGACAACACCAGCGTCACGGATCGAGTTTCCACAGGTTTCAGTCAGCACACAGTCTGCAGTTACAGATGAAGACAACACATCAGTCAATGCCCGTCCTGAGACTAGACCACACAGTCTTGTTGCTATGTGTTTTCTAACGATGGAGTGTCGTGTATGGTGACTGCGGTGGATCCACTGGTGGTGCTGAACTGCTCTATGTGGTTTTCCTCCACACTGTTCAGCTCCACCCGTGGCAGCCGGAAGCCGTTGTCCGCGGCTGGGTTTGAACTGGGGATGCTGCCCGACACAGAGTTAACTCCCATGGTGCTCAGCGGCATGCTGCTCTGAACTGTCGATTGTGACATCTTCTGACGAGGTTTGGAGCCACCGCTGGCCCCCAGGACTCTGGATACATGTGTCCGCCTGGCAACAAGTAAACCATGACGTTAAACAGAACCCTCATGTCACTCACATACTGTGTAAGAGGCTATTATTTAGCAAAGTGGCCTGTGACGATCAGTTACTGTTTCTCCATAAGGTGTGTTCAACGGTTACATAGAAATATGGCAAATAATTACTCAAGTTGCTAGTATGACTTCAAAAAGGTGGGGAAAAAGAAAAAGTAGACAAATATGCAAGAATATTCAGAGTATTTTTATGTCAAAACTGTGAATAAATAATAAAAAATATACGCTACTACATCTCACCATTTTAACCTAATATAATATTCAATATGTCTATTGGTTCTGACCAATTTACCCAAAATTGATATAAACTTGTGTAGAAGACACATTCTCTCCTTTATCTCATTCATGTGACCCCTCAGATTTATGGTATGACCCCTGGGGAGGTCCCGACCCTCAGGTTGGTGGTGAAAATAGCTGACTCAAATGCTGTAATTAATATACTAATTTATACTTTTACTTCAGAGGGAAATATGTAAACATTGTGTAATACTGGTTAGTTTGACCTCTAAAAATGATTCACATATCAATCTAAAAAGGGAATGTCCAACACGCCCTCATACAGAGCGGACACATGTGATCTGACATGTTGCTGAGAGTAGGCATGTCTCTAAAGACCCACCAGCTAAAAAGGTTGTGAACTGTAAGAACATCTTAATATGCATGATTGTTTTTATTAACATAATTTCACAGTTGGAGCCTGATCAAAAGGTTAAAAGCAGCAGCGGGTTCCTGTCTATCCTTGAAGTGCGTAAAAATAGCATGATTGTTTGTTTCATGGCTTGCGACATTCACTATGTAGAAATTATCCCGACAAACCGGAGGTCAAACAGGAATGTGGCCCCACCTGTTGTACGTCTTCAGGATGATCAACAGTATGGCGAGAATGATTATAATACCTATGACGATGACAGCGATCATCGCCCCGGAACCTGAGACACACAGAGAAAGAGGAGGGATGAGCCATTAACATGTTGAAAGGTCGGTTTCAGTCGTGTGTGCATGTGCATGTTGCATTTAACACATCTTACACAGTCTCTCTGCTCCATGCCATGCAACTTATTCTGTGTATCCCGCAGAAGTAGTGTGTAGTAGCTTAGCAACGGCAACTCTCCAAACAGAGCATGGCAAATATTTCTATTAAATACATGCGTGCCACTCCCTCAAACCAGCAAGATTAGACTGCATGATGCAATAGGTTGTTATTTATGAGGCTTGGCTTATTGTCTAATGTATTTTCCAGTCTCTGCCATAGGGGACACTCTAAGATCTGATGGTGTCCACAACAAAGACCTCACTCACAAGGGTGGGTTTTATTGATGAAGAGGACAAGGGGGGGCCAAAAACAAACGTGAACACAATGCAGATGTACACACACACACACACACACACACACACACACACACACACACACACACACACACACACCCTTACTTTGGATGAGTATTTGTTCTCTGGACTTCGTTACATTTGAAGGTACTGTAGTGCTGGTCACAGGTGAGACAGTTGAGGCTTGCATCTTCAGCAATAACCTGCACAGACAAACAAACAAACAAACAAAATATGCTTTAGTCAAGTGAATACACTCTGAAACCATGATTCAATGGACCTGCATTCAGGTGAGGGGAATTTTTTTTAAGCACAAAAGAGTTTCTGTGACAGTCATACTACAGGTTAAGCAACCAGGCAAGAAAGGGATGAAGAAATAATCTGGGATTTGAAGACTAAAACAACTCCTATTAACAGTGGATTGGTGAGAGGGAGTGGCACCACAGACTGTATAAAACATGGACGTAGTCTCCATGACGTCACCCAGAGGTGTCTGAAGGGCCATTGTGAAGCTCAGTGTCAGTGGCTCCAGCCGTTGCCATCTTGGCAGTGCCAATACCAAACTCCAACAAGGTGGAGCATGGGTGGAGCTAAGTCAGGCAGAATGAAGCCTGGCTGCTGAAACCTAGCAGTTAGCTGTCACTCAAAGCAGCCATGTCCATAATTATGCATAATTTTAAACCTTAATATAATTTAAATGAGTGAGTTATAGAAAAATTCAACGGGGAAAATAGCGTCAAAGCACCAGGCTGTAAACATGCTTATTACTGCTTTAAAGTTGGACATTTTAATGTGGGGGTCTATGGGGTCTATTAATCCTCTTTTGGAGACAGCCTCACGTGGCCATTCGAGGACCTGCAGTTTTTGGCTTCATTTTTCAGAAGCGGACGTTGCGGCTTGAAGTGGCACCAATGAATGAATGATTTATAGAAACCACAGGAATGAGGATGCTCACCTCATTAAGTACAAAGCTTTAATTAGTGATCACTTTACTATGACAGGACTGCCATGCTGGCAAGGTTACAGCTATCATTAGGAGTTTTTTTCACAAGTCAAAGCAGAGCATGTGCTAACGCCTACATCACTCATTGCCACACGACACCATCCTCTCTGCATACGACTGACCTAAAACGGATCGGAAAGACGTGTCTGAATAACTTTCTGTTTGCTTTCAGATCAGACAGCAGGTTATTCATCATTGGCATGTCGGCGAAAGCTTTACAAAAACATTTGTTGTTTTAAATTCGAGGTAGAACAAACCAGTGAACAATGCTCAGACATCTAAGTATGTTACAATGCTGCAGCGCTGCACCACAGCCCTTATTTTGGAGCTTTGAACATGAATTCACTACTTGTTTCTTGTACACACCCTATCAAATCATCATCTTATGTTTGAAGGCTTGTCAGAATTAGCTCAGTGAATGATTGGCCATGTTTCAAGTGTCCAGTAGGATTTAAGTAATAATTATTTAGGTATTTGAAAGGAAGAAATGATTTTTCTGGTGTAGGTTAAAAAGTATGTCTGGTGATATTTCTCACTGTCAACAAATCCTATGAAAAGACCCAAACTGTGTGTGTGTGCAGCCACAATCAATATGACATTCCTCAATGCCACAGATCTCCAACAACATCCAAAAACAATTGGAAACACATCAGTGAGCCACACGTTACATTTGAGTCAAAAACACAGACACCATTCTGCTGCTGTAAATATTCACTAGATCATCAAATGTGTATTCATCTGCTATTGAAAATAGTCCCCAGTAAATGCATTATTTACTCCTGTTTGAGTCATATGTACTAAAATATGGCTACTTGTGTTATTTAAAGGTTTACATCTTCAGTATGAACAGATGAATCAGTCTAACACACTGCAGGTTTTGGTGTTTTTATGTGTAACCTCGATGACTCCATCAAAAACATACTTCAAACCCCAGGTGCTATTAAAAGCACTGTGACAATGATCCCTGTAATGGAACTTTATCATGACGAACACTTACTAGTATAACAATGCATTGATGTGATTTGTGTTCTCTCAGTTGTAGCTCGTTTCATGGTGCAGCATCAACAATGCCTGTTCTCAGGTGTTCTGCTGCTTCAGGCAGACTATCAGGGCAGCTTCATTATGTTTTTATCTTGATCTGGTCTACTGTGTTGGCATTGTTATGCATCATGCGGAGATCCTCTGTCATTTAGGAGGATCCCTGATACCGTTCAGGAAACAATTCACACACAGCTGTAGGTCAGGGCTGTCCCTGCAACTGATACTTCCCCCGAGCCGGGATGATACGCCTTGGTACATAAAGACGCAAGCAAACTTCACATGAAATAATTCATCTGCAGTCACTTTGTTTTTAAGTGCCATAAAAAACTCATAAAGTGTGATTAGATGCAGGTTTACTGCACTATTTTCTGCTGATCCTTTGTTTTAGAAACGTCACTTCAGTTTCCACCAGAGCTGTACAAACGTCATCATGGGAGTTCCTCAACCTCTTGTCACGTAGCGCAACATGAAACAAAGCGTAGATAATGAGGCATTTAAGTATGACTCAGAGATCTGGTCATTAATTCGAAAAGCTTCATTTTCGTGATCAGGTTTAATAATATCACCTGATTTGAATGTCGGCTTCTTCCCAAAAACGTCTCTCTTTACTTTTTTTTTTTAAATGTGCAGTTATTTTTTTGTGCTTATTCACTTCTTTCCCATTGAACAGCTTCAGTGACTAACCTTAAAGTCACGCTGTCAGAGAAACTGGCAGCATTACAATCATGAAACTTTTCAATGGCAGCTCACAGACGGAGAAAGAGGCACAAAGACACGAGTTGGAGTGACGTTGCAGCAGGTCTGCTGGGAGTGAAACACAGCAGCACAATCAGAACAGGTGCTTCAAGCGGACATCATTTGCATCAGCTATAAAAAGCTGGAAACCCTGGCACAAGGAACAGGCACATTTACACACACATCACCCATCCCTCGCTTCTCTAGGTTAGACTGACTGCTCCACTGATTACATTCAAATTCCCAAGCCAGCATGCAAAACCTTTACCTCTATAGCGTCGCTGCATGTGAAGATACCGCTGAACATCATTAGGGTTAGAAACCGCCAGTTAATGAGAGATTTGTTGAGAGACACACGACTGCTGTCACTCTCTAAACCACTAACCGAAGGCACACGGTATTAATTAAAAAAAAAAGTGACGGCGATACAGCAGAGCTACTCACAAGGCCGGAAAAAAGATTATATGCTGTTACATCAGGTATGTCAGGTGTACTGGTGCTGCTACAAAGAACCTGTTATTATAAATGAAAAGGTGGGAGTCCAGTGGCTTTCTGAAAAACACCTGGCTGCTGAAAGATGCGCTGACACACTCACTTCTCTCCTTCACACACATTTACAGGTACAGCAGCCTCAGTATCTTCTGCTACAGATGCCAATAATGTCACGGTTCAAGAAATAGTTTAGCATTTTTAAAGCTACACCCAGCAGCCAGTTAGCAGCCAGTTAGCTTAGCTTAGCAACAAAATCCACCTGCCAGTAAAAATGAACAACTTATATCCAGAAATACTTGATAAAAACAACAAATTGACATTTTTGTGCTTTGGTTTTTGTTTGAATTCAACAAACAGGATATAATGTGTGAATCAGTCAACTTTAGAGGTGCTCGTAGGCGGGTTTTGTTCCCTTTGGACAGAGCCAGGCTAACTGTTTCCCTCTGTTTCCAGTCTTTATGCTAAGCTAAGCTAGCAGACTGCTTGCTCTCTCAGCAAGTGCCTCCCAAAAATCTCAGTAGTTATGCATTTAGTATTACATCTGGATTCTGCATTTCAGCCAGTAATGTATAGACAAACACAGTGGCTTGTGGACATAGCCTAAACCATTACTGGAGCATAAGTAAGTTCATATTTCACCTCCAAGCTGGGCATGTCCTGAAGGTATCGTGAAAGGATCATTTACAGCTCATACATGTGACACTCATACCCTGTGGAATGTAAATGACATAGACTTACAGAGACAAAGAGCACAATCTTTGCCTGCTTAGGGTCAAGATCTGTCAAAAATATTCCACAAACTAAGAGTTTGACTCCTCGCTGAGATGAAAAAACATATAAGAATTTTAGTTAAAGGCTGACAACAGATTCTTGAAGCTAGCACTCGATACTTGTGTGTACTGTACGTCTTATCCAGCTCACAGCAAACATTACACAACCAACTCTCCCAGTGTTGACATACAGCACAGAGATTAGGAATGACATATCTCATTGCTGTTTGCAGAGGTGACAGCCACTGAGAGGTGGCTAACTAATCATATGCTGTATAATGTTGGCAACATCACAGCTTTGGCAACATGGTAGAGAGTACAGTATGCAGTTGATGTTGGCAAGGTCATGTAACTCAAGTCAATTTAAATTATACGGCCCAAAAATCTAAAATCACAGATTTGCCTTACAGGGCTTTTAGCTGAATTTGCATTCACAGTCAGCTGTTTACAGTAAATGTACAATAAACATGAATACATAACGACTGAGGCTAACAGGCTAAATGTAGCATTTAAATATAAAATGCAAACACAGTGAAAGATGTAGGAATGAAATGAAAACAAGAAAAAACCTGACAAGACATCAGTCGTCAGGGGCCCTGATTCACTTGTGCAAATTGTGTAAAGTTGTGTTACAGTTTTTTTTTTTTTTTAAAATAATAATAGCAGCTGATTTAGGCTAAAAATGCCAAACCTTTGGTGACGTATTAAAACATGACAGAACAAAGGCATCCTATCTCCTAAAGCCAGCTTTTTTTTTTTTTTTTTTTTTTTTTGGATTGGGTCAATGAAGTTAATTTGATCTTAACTTTGAGCCGTTCATCTCTTCTGTCTGCTCTGCAGCTCAAGAACAGACGAGGGCGTGATTGTGGGAAGCAAAATCAACACAGCAGAAAAAACATCATCTGTCTACATCAAACTGCTGCCATTGCACACAGTTACTATAACTAAGAAAACTAAATATCAAATTCATTTGATGACTAAACCACTCTTGTTAGAACATTAGCAGCGTCTTAATGGCATGTACAGAGATATATTAGCATTTGCCAACTGCAGCCCTGGCATATGCTGGTGTTTCGTCCTGACGGGTGGGTGCGTCAGTTCCCACGCAATGGGGTGTGTCAGCAATATTGAGTAATCCATCAGATCAAAGTGGGATAACTTTCAGCTGAGGAAACACCCGTGGTTAACACACCTCATAGTCCAATATGCAACTAACCCTTGCACTCGTCACCATCCTACAGCCAGTTCATGGCTTCATGGCTTCAACCGGACTTCCTGGAACACAAACAGCTTGTGCTTGACACTGCCTAAGTAGTGCATACTGTAGTATACGCTTAAAATATGTACCTTTTAAACATTCCTTTTAATGCATGAAGTCACAACCAGCAACCAGTTAGCTTAGCTTAGCATAATAACTGGAAACCTGGTTAAACAGCATGTCTAGATCTGTACAGTGGCAACAAAATCAGTGGGTTTGTTTAATCTGTACAAAAATTGAAGAGTGAAAATGATGGGGGTTATGTGTATTTATTGGATGGGTGCAGTAATTTCCTGGTGCTTCTGCTGGATGCAACTGCTCAGAGACCAGAAATTAACCCCCACCCCTGTAAAACGACAACCTGTTGTTTTTACACTTAACAATATCTATGATAACGCTATATATGTTTTTTAACGTTTAAACAAAAAATATGTGTTCAGTAGAGCACGTTCAAGGTGCTGGCAACCGTATTTTGTTTGCTAACTAACAATTTCCCCTTCCTTCCAGTCTTAAACTAAGATAAGCTCTGCTAAGTGCTAAGTGAAGCTATAGCTTCATATTTTCCATACAGAGTATTCAACTTTTCATATCTCTGCACCAGGAAGCGAATAAGCACGTTTGCTAAAATGTCGAGCTATTCCTTTAACCACACACCATAGGATCACATCAGCTGCTACATAGCGAGGGCACGAATCAGTCAACATAAGCAGCTTAGTTAGCCATAAATTGGAAATGCAATTAGCAATAAACATGCATTTTTTTCTGGCAAGCGCGTTTTGTTTTAAGGCATTTTTTGCTAACCAAAATTAGCATCCCAAATAATATCACATTTAATGTGGATTACAGATGCACCTTGCTAATGAAGTAAGTTAGCTAGTGCCTGACTGACTTGGTGTCAGTCCAATCCACCTCTAGTTCCTCCTCTTCTCCACCCTCTTGTCCAAATATGGTCAAAAACCAAGATGGTGAGAGCCAAATTACCCAACTTGAGGCTTCAGAACGGTAGTCCAGAAACCAATGGGTGACATCAGGGTGGCTACGTCCACTTCTCTTTATACAGGCTATGATTTGGACCCGGGATCTTTTCCCTGCAATATAACTGGCAGGTTTCTGAAACAACTAAAGACTTGGACTTGAACTTGAACAACAGCTTTGAAGTATTTAGGCAAAGGAATTTGTAACCACAACTAATCAGGTCACTTTGTTTAGCCATCAGCATCTACTTCCTCATCAGTCTTCTCCTTTCTGTGATAGCACTTTGTTTGTTGTTCCACAAATTGCAGCTATTCACTAACACTGCAGATTCAATATCCTTTCCTCCAGCCTCAGTAAACAAAGCATTTAGTGGTCCGTTCAGAGAGCGGACTCTCAACGCAGAACAGGAACAATTTAGCTTCCTTGTTTTTAATAAGAGGAAAAAGCAGACGAAGCTGTTGACTGGCTCGACTGTCTCCCGTCTGCACATGTTCGTCCACATGTTGAGTATAACACAGGCTCCTGCACACACATTTGTAAACACATTCAAAGTGTGACCTTTATCAAATGATGGCCAGAGTCAATATTTGAGCAGTCAGTTTGAAGGGGGCTAATAAGACACAGGTGGAGCTATTAGTTCAGCCCTGGAAGAGCAGCGGAGGGGTCATCTGTATCACGTCAGATGTAAATTTTCCATGCTAGTTCTTTTCCAAGTGTCACACTAAAGAGGGACTTCATTATGACTTTTATCAACCTCCATCAGTCACTAGAGGATTTGCAACTGCACAGACAGGTCTTTGGCTCTGCGTTCAGCGGCCTGGTATTGACACGAATGATGAAATTGAAAATTAAAAAGCAGCTAATTAAAAAAGATGTGTGCAGTAAAGAGGTAATATATCATGGTTGTGTTGTAGCTCATAGCGTGAGAGTGAGCTCTGACAGCGGAAATGCTGTGAAGTCAATGGGCTTTATCAATAAACTGGACGTGTAGCGGTGACAGTACAGGCTACACTGTCCAGAATAACCAAAAAGTGTACATTTCAGTGGGCAGCTGTTATCTGTGTACCAAACTGGGTTAGAAAAAGCACGATTTTCAGGATTTTCATTACAGAGCACAAAGTAGCTGGAAGAAGAAAACTGCTTTGTCATTGCAGTCAGTTTGCACAACAGCCTCTTAGCTTAAAATGTATTGTGTGGCTACAAAAAAGCATGACAAATGGATATTTATAGACAGGCAGACAAACATTTATTTACTGTGATCAGAAGCTGAGTTTTACTTTAAATCAGTCAAGGGCATCTGTGTGAGTCAACCAATGGCAACAGTTACCACTGTGTCATTAGGACATAAGACTGACCTGAAAGGGTTTTGTGATCAGGGATTTTGAATGCACACAAGGCATTTATAGGCCGACTGATAAATCTCCTTTAATATAGATATCACCAAGAGGGAAAGCTGCTGAAACTGTCTGGGTTTTAATTTTCCAGTGGGGATATTCTGATTTCCCATGAGTATTATAATCCAATAATAGGACTAATACTTTAAACGGCACATTAAATGACTAACATCGTGTTAGTCAGAGTAAAGTCATCGGGTAGAGCTGGGTTTCGTTTTGAGCCACCTCTCTCATCATGCTACATTTAAAACCTCCATTTTCCAATTAGCGGTTGATAATAAAGATTTGAAGAATCTCGGCAGAACTTTCAAGTAACAGGTGCAGACTGAACTTGGTACTGGTATGCACAGTGTGCTGTCTAAGGCTGGATAGTACAACATTGTTTGAAACAGTGTTTGTTGTTTCAAACAATGCTTATCAGAGTTGAGTATGATAAGAAAAGAAAGCACATAGCTCTGTGCTTATTGTCTGCAGAGCCAGCCAAGAAGATAACTTCCTTTTTCATGTGAAATTCATCAGCTCAGCGGTTGCGATCAAGTTACAGCCTCATTATAACTGCATTCATATATTCAGAATTAAAGTGGCTGGATGTTATATTGTGGGGCATGGGTGGAGGGAATAGCCTGTAGATTGTATTTTGCACCTGAAATACTCAATGTAGTTAATGAGGTAAAACATTAAGAATATTGTGTTTTAGTAAATGATCACATTCTATTTTATTTATGTTTTACACAGTGTCCCAATGTCTTTAGAATGAAGGTTTTAGGCTCTTTTGGGGGTTAAATTCGCCTTTTTGTCTTTCTTTTGTCTGTCAAAAGAAATGAACAAATAAATCTTACACCTACTGTTTATCTTGGCCACTAACCCAGTGACATTTGAAACTGATCCAAACTCTAAATTTAGCCTATTTTTAAGTCAAGCTGGTTAGGTGCAGCTGGTATGCAAACATAGTCATTAACCTTCACAGGAATGGCTGTAGCCTGATTTAATGAGCAGAGAGAACAGGTACCCGTTCTATCATTAGAACCACACAGACCACTGCCCTGGTCAAAAAAAAAAACAAAGAAACAAATCCAAAATGCTGCTTACTCTTTATGAAACCTGACACTGGTGAGCTCTGAATCAGTGCAGCACTTCTGCACAAACAGCAGTCATATTTTCCTACAACGCAGTGGCAGCTGATGAGATGATAAGTAGAGCTGTTCCATCAAACGGTCACTTATCAATGAGATACACGGCAGGCAGATAGTGCTCGGGGCTGAAAGCGACTCTTCCTAACTCAGCTGTAGTAAAGCTTTGACGCTCTCTGGTTCAAACAGCATCGGCAGATTTCTAAGTCTGAGGGCTCTTTGGAATGTGAGCTATTCCCTTTCACCTGCTGTCCCGCCATGATGTCTGGGAGAACCCCTGTTCTCTCTCACACGTGTACGTACACACACACACACACACACACACACACACACACACACACACACACACACACAAAAGACTGACGTAACTAACTTGAAATTTCTCTAAATCACAAAAGGAAATCTGACAAGAGAACGGAATTAAAAAGCAGCTATCGGTCTTGCGGTCTTACCTAACGGTCTCTTCTTTGATTTCAGCCCGAGCCTTCTCCAGATGGGAGCCTGAGCAGCTCGGAGCCCCCTCCCTCAGCTGACTGAGGGGGGCATAGTCCGCAGGTGGACTGACAGCCGCAGCAGGTCTGGGACTGTGAGCTGCCCCAGAGAGGAACACGAGTCCCAGGTGCTGCTGAAGTGACGGTCCCACAGGTACAGACGGACGGGACGCACACAAAGGAAAGTTGTTTAAGAGTTTAAAAACAAGCAGAGATGCCTCCGTGTGTGTGTGTGTGTGGCCTCTGTGGGAAGCTGAATGTTTGTGTGAAGAGGAGGATGTCCCACGCTTGCTGCTCCTGAGCTCCTCGCTGAAAGTAATAATCTCAGGCAGCTGGTTTTTCAGGTCCTTCCACCTGGCCCTGAGGCGTGCCACGGCCGATGATCAAAAATGGAGGCTCGTCTCCAGACCTGTCTGCTCGGCTCGGCTCTCACCATGACTACTGCCTCTCAAAATCAGACCGGCTGCATCTCACAGGACGGGAGCCGCAGAGGGTGGGGTTCCGTGCACTTTGTCAAAGGGGATGAAAATAACTATAAAAAAAACAACATCTCAAATGTTAAAATCCAGTGTGCATCCTATCCATGTGGGTGTGTGCACCTGTGCATGCATGATTGACTGTGCGTGCCCTTTTTTTTGTCTCCTCATGGCCACGGTCAATGGAAACAAATATCATTACCTTTTATTTATGGAGCATAATAAGTCTGCATGTGTGCACATCTTTTGTGTGAGTGTGTAGACAATGTATGAGGCTTCAAAGCAAAGTTCACAAAGCCATTCACCTTTGCACGCACACGCTTTATGCATGCAGTTGAAAATTAACTGTGAATTGCAATACTTGTCCAAAGGACAAGTTGCTGGGTGTGTTTACAGTAAAGATAGAGTATGCAACAGCCTTATTTTCTAATAGGACAATGAGCTCCAATCAAACATTTGTATGACTTGTTGACTAAATGGGAAAAATGTTTCACTAGAAATAATTTGCCCATCGTCCCATCTATCCCACTATCTCACTGCGGCACACAAGCCCCTGTAACACGCTGGTCGTGGTAGCCGCTTCCCAAACAGTGCCAACATGTGGTCAGGATCTCGCCTCACGTTACCCCCGGGGGATAGGTGGTGCCCACGACTATAAAGCAAGTCAGTGTTGTGCCTTTTGTGAGAAAGTGTAACTAAACTTCATTTGGGCAGACACGCATTGTGCCTGCAGACGTGCACAGTGCTGGTGTCCCCATGTCCCCGCGTTCGGCTGTGGTGGTGGACCATTACGTAAGACGGAACGCTGCAGCTCAGTTTTCATAGAGAAGAAGGCGCCTTTCAAGTCAGCATCTCAGCATTGTGTCAGTACAGAACAACTGGTGCAAACACCCGGAGTGTTTGATTCGACTGAAAGTGAAAAGACAGAAATATTCCATTTGTGCCAATAGACCTAAATCTTACACGGTGGTCCTTTAAGGAATCACCAGAGTTGTTATAATTCATCCTTTGGGGACCATGAATGTCTTTAATTTAAATTTCATGTCAATTCATTTAATCATTGTTCAGCTATTTCAGTCTGGACCAAAGTTGTGGACCAACTGTGCCATCCCTCAAACAATGCTGCTGTAGCCTGGTTAAAAGCTCACTATGTTCATAAGCCGAGCATCTTTAAGAATGTCTTAAAAACCACAAACATTCAATTGCCATTGCTATCCTTCAATAATTAGATAAAAGTGTTGATACTCACTATACTTATCACTTCATTGCATTAGGGGACTTTGATATAAAAGCAGAGGTAAATGTTTGAATCCAGGCTGAATAAACCCATTACACAGTACCTGCTGATTCCACCATGTGTACTCTAAAGGAGCAGCATCACCCAAAACTCATTGTATATTTTCCTGTGAACTAATGCATCACTTAAGATTCCTGCTTGAGCAACTGAGATGTTTGTGCTGTGTAGTTAAGCATACCTTCAAGGGAATCTGTAGCTACTGGCCCCATTAACACCCACCAGGGTCACGTTAACCTGATCTGTCCCTCTTAGGCGCACACGCATCTTCACATTCAACAGTAAGGGTCATTGTGAAGAGGAATTCCTCACTCCCAGCACCGTGAAGAGAGGGTTTTTTGTGTCACGGACAGGTAGACATAGGGCTGCACAAAGTATGCCTCATCTCACAGCTGTCCTCTCTGAATGGAAGATACTGACAGCTGTCCACTGTTTTTACCTTTGGACGTCAGCAGTGACACCGGTAACCTTTATGACCTCTGATCCTCTGTATAGCTGCTTCTCAATGTTAAACATGCAGTTTTTCTACATGTTAGGAAGCGTATTTCCTTTTTTTCCCCCCTGTTAGCAAACCTGTACTTGCAACACATCTTTTTTGTTGTCAGGGTCGACAGTGCGCCACTGTTTTGGCTTTGTTGTTTTTCCTCCTCTCACACAATAATGAAGTGCAGTTTGTCAGAAGGAAATGGATGATAGAAACCTATTGTTACAGGATTCAGGAGCAGTCATCTGTCATTTTTTCACGGCCGAAACAAGGAAACTGCATCCGTGAAATTCAATGAGCAGCTGAACTGTAGGTCATGGCTGTGCTGCCACATAGTCACCCTTCCTGGTGTAAATTTCATGTCCAGTGTTGCTCACTGAAAGAATCATTAACTCAACCTTTAGCATCTTTCCTATTGAAACATGGCTGCAACCAGACAGTATTAACTGTTGCTAGGTCCTTGGGGGAAATATGAGGTGCAAAGTGCAAGTGGCAGTACCAGTGCCCCAATCTGGCATTGTACAGCAGGATTTCAATACCTGTCACTGAGGCGATAAAGGCTTTTCTGTGTATTTATCGCCTTATGTGGAACACAAGTCCATGCCAGAACCAAGGGGGGATTCAGGCATTTTGAGTCACTGTCATGAAGTGTGAAAACTTACATAGCACACTGACATGCTGGTGCATGGTAGGCATAATGTTTACCATGTTCAGTATCTTAGTTTAACATGTTAGCATGCTAACATTAGCGAATTAGCACTAGCATGACTAAAAACCAAGAAAGTTGATTAGCAAAACTCACAGTTTTGATGATATTTCCATCTGGATAAAAAATACTCTGTCTTCTTTAAAAGATTTTTATGAAATTACCTCTCATGAAATATGAAACTGGACTTGTGCTAATATGAACATGATGTGTAATAAATCACATTTACAGCCTATTTTCAATACCTGTATTTGCATTCCAACAGTAAAAAAAACCCCAATAACCTAGAATAAACAACACTAAACATGGCTTTTAAGAATAAGTCTTTATGTATTTCTCTATGTGAAACAAATGGCTATTATACTACACAAATAGAAGCGGATACTGTAAGAGACAGAGACCATCTCTGAGAAATAAGTACAGAACATGAAAATACACATACTGGTATTATAGAACTGTAAATTATTGCTTGTTTTGCTACTTTGTTTTCTGGATTCCTACAATACAAGACACAATATTCATATTTCAACAGAAACAGTACAACAGTGACAAACGGTATTATTGACCTTTTTAGCAGACGTTCCCCAGAAAGAAAAGAAACATTCAAACAGAGTCCATGTTGAACACAACACAATGACAGTTGGTTTTTGATTGAGCATCTTCAGGACTTACTGTTTCACATTTTTGTATATATTTTTTTTTTTCATTACAACATTGCCAAGAGAAGCCGTAACAAACCGCACACTGGGACTGGCCTCAGCAACAAAAATGAAAACCAAAAAAAAAAAAAAACCACTTGGCATATGTACATGAATATACATTTTCATTTCAACTGTGACCAAAATGCACCCGCTTTTAAACACCATGACCGAAGAGAGTAAAAAAATCTTCACGAGTGTCGTCCTCCTGCTGCTCGCTGCTTCCTCTTTTATCATAATCCACCTCAGTAGTTCCACCAATCTGCTGTGACAGCTTTACTGTAGCGCCAGTAAAACTGCACTCTGCCAACATGGTGCATTTCAAAGAACTGTTTAACTTTCTCAGAAGATAAGATGAATGTTTCTTGTGGACAAACACGAAAACAAAGACATTGATTTTGTTTCGCAGTGTCATCCTGCCTCACTTACAACCCATAACTGCACTGCGCTGCCTACATCTTTACGGTAGCACACTCGCGTAGATCCAAAAAGGCCTGAAATTCATCCAAGGTTCACACTAGCAAAAAAGGAAGTGGAGTGTTTCACTCACTGCAATATGCTGGTGAAAAGGCTAACCAGGTGTTCAGCTTGAGATAAAAGAAAACAAAAACAAAAAAAAAACACAAGAAAGAAACAGAGAAGAAATGCAATGTGCTTCCTACTGTCTCGAGAAAGACTATTTTATGCGAAGGAAACAAACAAAACACGGACAATAAAGTGCTCACATGCAGACGGACTTGTCTTTTGCGTACTAATATTGTTATATAGCAAAAAAGTCTTTTTAGATTTCATGCTGCCTAATGACAAAGAAGGTTTAGGCTCACCGCTGACACCCAAAAGCCCTGTTAGGAACATTTGTTCACGTTGCTTCTAAAGCACTGACGTTTCATTAAATAAGAAGGTGAAACACTGATATGAACGGGAATGTGGGGAGAGTTAATGCAAAAAAAGGGAGCGGGGGGGGGGGTTATGATCAGTTTATGATTTTTAGTGGAGATTTGTTCAAGTTTCCACTGAACTATATACTGCAAGAAGGTATGTGTGCTCATATGAAGTAAGACAAAAATAATGCATTGAAAGTACTGCAGTGGTGTTGGGAAAATGTTCTTTTCGTCTCACTTGAACAACATACATCAGTGTCTCTGAGTAAGAAAAATCGTTTTGTCATGACAACATGAGGTGAGCAAATGCTTTGGTTGATATCTCATGAGGCTACCTAATTTTCCCTTTTCTCAGCAAAAATGCTTTCAGGTAAACTACAAAATCTAAAAGGACTATTTCCACGAAATCTACCGCTCGGCTATTTACAGCGAGAAGCAGCGCAGTATTCAGGTGCGCAGCAGGAGACGGTCGAGAGCCCCGCAATTGCTTGGAGATATCAAGAAGATACTCAGTGCAAAACAAGCAGTAGCAGGTTTCAGAAGAAAACCCGACACATAGAAAGTGGGTTTGATCAAACGACATAACCGAGACATTAAAGGTGTGAATTACAACAAACGGAGTCAGAAAAGTGAAATCAACATCCCGTACCCCTTGAAGAAAATGAGGGGGATGAACTGTCTCTGATCCGTCAAATCCCGACAAAAGCGACAAATGGAAATTTCCCAACGAGTTGAAGACTGAACCGTCAATCTCACAAGAAAACCATTTTTTCCCCCCCTGAAGACGTCACTTTAAACTCTGCACGGGGATATGCACTGGCATCAAAAGCGTCACACTATTTCCCTGTCATCACAAACAACAACAAAATTAAAAAAAAAAAAACACCTCAGCTCCTCATCTACAGAAGTAACTAAGCATGCAAAAAGTGTTGGGGTATCAAATACATAGTAAGAATACACATCTAGTAGTTTAGCAAAAAACAACACCTCTCCAAATAAAAAAAAGACAAAGAGCGAAAACGAGCAGGAAAGGAAAGAGAGTCGAACAACCACCACAACTTTGTTAGTCACATATGGCGCTTCGTGCTGTGTGTGATGTTAAATAGGTTCCTTTTTCTTGATATATCTCGTTAGTATTTGTGTTTCTGTACGTATTTTTTGTAATTCGGTATATACATGCAGACAAGAGCGGGAACATCACACACTCAATCTTGATGCAAGCTGAAGCGGCAAACCAGCAGATATGAAAATGGGTGAAAAAGAAAAAAAATTATATATGTACATATGGATATATGTATATATATAACCTGAAAACACAATTTATTGTAAAAAAAAAAGAAGAAGAAAAAATGTCTTTGTTCAGAGGTAATGCACATACCTCAACTGAAGATTATTGTACACATGACCGTGAGACGAAGGGAGAGGTACAAGCTAACAAGCTAACTATCAAGCTACTGAGCAGGACTAGCAATGAGAGCTGAGTGTGTGTGTTTGTGTGTGTGTGTGTGTGTGTGTGTGATAAGTGACAGGTGCCTGCGTTGGGACAGGTATTACGACCCCTCTTGCTGAAAACGAGGGGGGTTGGTGGGGTGGAGGCAAAGCATGCCCGCCGCTCCCCACGCTGTCCGCAGAATGTGATGAGTGTGTGTGTGATTCTCATCAGACCCCTTCAAGCCGCCTCATTCCATCGCCACGCTCCCCACAAACACCGTCTTTGAGCAATGTTTGTTGGTGTGTTTTTGCTTGTAGTTGAACTGAAATGAGGGGCATCGACGCTCTCTGTGAGTGCAGAGACGAGAGAGAGAGGGCAGGTGTGTTGCGGGTTTAAGGGGCGGTCGGGGGCCGCACCGGTGCCGGGGGGGAGGCCTCTCTAGTTGAAGACTTTGGGGGGTCCGTCGGGACGTCTGGTCTGGACGATCTGCTGCTTTGGCCGCGCCGCCTCGTCCTCTTCCGTCTCGCTCTCGCACACGTGGACGACCACGCTGGGGGTGGACTCTGTCCCCGCGTGGAGCTCGTACTTTTCACCTGGAGCAGAGGAAGAGGAGGGATGGAAAGAGGAAGAGGAAGGGTGAGCAGGAGTTACCAAAACGATTTAAGAGGTAGTGATGCAAAGAAACTCAACATGTATGAAAGTACTGTAGCTCTGTTAGTTATCTTAAAACAAGAACAATAAGTGATCCTAACACGGGCCAAAGCTTCACATTTTACGTACTGGAGAACCAAAAGTGTATTAATACGCAGCTGAAAATAGTCCCCAACAAATATACAATTTACTCCTGCTTTAATACTGTTCGCTATAACCTACAGCGCCCGGCTGTTTGAGGAAATTAATAAGCCTTCTTAAAAAAATGAAACTGCTTTTTAAAGATTACGCCTCCAGTGGGAACTGGACTGGGATCAGTCAGACAGTGTTTAGACAGAGATAACTACACGGCCGGTTTGTTCTTTTAATGGAATTTTGCTGATAACGTGAAAAATCGAGAACAACAATGACCATATCCTTTATGCCATTTGATGCTAATTATCCACACCTCGGAGAATTATCGTACTTTTTCCTGCACTTCATTTATTTGACGGCTACTTTGCAGATTAAGATTGTACAACCTTTGATCAGCCTGTAGAATCTGATCAGTGATATATTAAACTACCCAACAGAACATTTAAATTCAGGGTTTAATATATAATGGTGTTGAGATTCTGCATAATGTGCTTTCACTTTTGATTTTGAAAATGCTTTGAGTATTATCAGTTTAACTTGAGTAAAACATTGAATGCGTGACTTTTGCTTGCAAACGAGTACAGTGAGACCAGCTTGAGCCGCCCTGGTTGGAATAATATGCCAATTCGTTAATTATTCACTGTTTAATGTTTTGTACACTGTGTGTCTCTCCGTCGCACTGAGAATCAGGTCAGCGCTCAGGTGGAAGGACGTGGCTGCAAGAGAAAACATAAAGGCTTTCCTCGTATTAGCCATTTGCCCACATGCCAAACTCGGCGGACGCAGATTGAAAACACACACTTGCTAGATTGTATCACAGTTGCCATGGCGATGAGATCAGACAGCCGGCAGACTGGAGGAAATTGGTCGAGTCGCTTTTCACCGTGGTGCCAAACAGAGAGACGGACAGTGAATGGAGTCCTGCTGTTACCGCAGAGGGTTGACAGAGGGAGTCAGCGCGCTGTGCTGCAGCCCTGCGCTAATCTGATGTTAGACGCCGGGACGTGAGGTGAACAACAAAGCCATACTGATGCCTCATGTTGCCATGGTAATGGCCGAAATGTGCAGGAAGTGATCCTCTAGGCTGGACAGTGTGTTTGTGTGTGAGCGTGTTTGTAAGTTTAATCATGCTTTTTGCTGATGATGATAAAAAAAAAAGAATACGAAGACGCAAGGTTTTCCACTTCATCAGCATGAGCAGACCCACATACACAAACAGGGAGAGACACTGCGGACACGCGCACCTTTGCAATGTGTGTTGGGTGACATTTTGTAAAGGTTGCTGCAATCTGAAATCTTGTCGACAAGGCAGACAGCGGCGACGTTATCTCTGAGCGGGAAGGCAGCCGGGGAACGAGGCCGCTGGGAAAGATCTTCAAACCTTCCAGATGTAAGTGTGCCGAGCTGAGCGGCGTGCACATTTCATAGCATTACCAAAATTGTGACGGGATGGGAACAGCAAAAACATCTCTTCATGGTGCAGTGACACTGATCTACATTACAATCAATACAGTTAGTGTGGAGTTTCAGATTCTTTTGCTGTCTTCTTCACAGGAATTGTAGCATGCAAAACTAATGTAGCTGGTTAATGGTGTGCTGCTTGGTCATGGAAATAGCGTTTGCTGTATTGTTAGTAGCAAGCTAGCTAGCTAGACATGCTAACAATTGTGGCTGGCGTTTCAATTCATTCTTTGCAGTTTAGCTCGTGTTTTTTTTTGGCTTCGGAAAGGCTAAAAAGAAGATACCACCTTCCAAACTCCTTAAATTCAGAGTGTCGTTTTTACCGCAGCCTCAAACACACCACTTCAACATGTGGAGAAATCCAAAGCTCGAGACTGTTTCTGGTTACAGTTCCTGAGCTACGCCTGGACAATCGCTGGAGATGTGAAGTGCACGGTCAATTTACATTTTACATATTTACACACATCACACAATATTGGCACTGATGCATATTTCCTTAGACTAATAGATGTAATCAGAGTAAGAGGGGGTTAAGCACCCTTGACGCTGACGGATGGTGAGCAGCTGATGGTGAGCTGTGGATTTAATTTATAGGCTTCAAGCTGATTTATTTATTCATTTTTCCCTGTTGCTGCCTGACCAAGACCACGTGCACAGCAGGAAATCCTGCACTGACAACCATTTCACGTAGAATGATCCATTTTAAAATGCCACTCACTTCATAATGACATTGTATGGGCATGTAATTGCAGTCTTACATTAAAATGCATCTGCGATGGGGTAAATTAGACCTGCTACTACTTCCCAGATATTACTGAGGAGCCTCGCAGGAAAAGTCGAGAATAAATCAGCGATGATTCAACAATGTTCACCTCAATTCCTTTGTGAAATTGCTTCCTCGACTCATAACCTTCTATAACACCCTGCTGAGGAGTGTGAAATAATTTCCTGTTTCTATCTTGGTGACTGTTCAGAGATGACTGAGTCAAATTAGGTTTTTTTTATACCTTCATTATAGACTCCATGCTGAATCTGTGCACGTCTGTGTATTCAATATATACGCATACTGCACAAACTTCAGTACTGACCAGGTCCTAGCTTGGCTACAGCACAAAGCAGGTCGTAGTTGATGACGGGCGTAGCGTCTTCGCTCTGGCTCCAGCCCACGGGTGGCGAGGCGGGCGGCGAGATCAGAAACTGTTTGACGGGCTGGGGAGGGGCCAGGTACGACTTGTCGATGTCCTCGTCTCCGTTCTGGACCTATCAGAGAGGAGATGACAACTGATAAAGGTTGCGGTGCTCTAACGAGAAGATCAAAGGGATGTGAAGTGAGTGAAGCTGTTAAATTCCTCTGAAAGAGTATTTCATGTGTGTAATTCGAATCTCTACATGGTTCACTGGTTCAACACACTGGATAGCAGACCTTTGTCATGCAAAGCTCGGCAAAGCTGGGTCAAACTGTACTTTTTACCTAAATGTAATCCCGATAGTTAAGAGCACGAAAAGCAAATTAGCTGCAGTCACAGCTTCAGTCTTTTATTCTCAAATTGCAGGCTCCTGAAGAGATTTTGGCATTTTGATAGCTGCCAATTGCCATAATTACAATACCTACATGTGGCATCTGCCTGAGCGGTAAAATCCTTAATCCTCTTACATCAAAGTACTGAGAGGTGCAGCAGGGGTCATGGCTGGTGATGTATTTGTGATAAAATGGGCATCAATTATAAGTTGATTCATGGTTTCCCAGGAAGCAGGAATTTGATGATTTGCAGGCCAAATAAGGTCGAGGCATCTGGGCTAAATTGAGTGTGATGATGAGACATTTCAGTGGGTTGTTTGACCTGCTTCACATTCAAATATAGTTATTAAAAGGCTGTTGAAACAATGTTTATCTGCAAACAGTTCTATGTCTAAATTTGTGCTTTTCAACTAAATTTAGTCATCTTTTCTCCTGCAGATTACTGAACTCCCACCTACTCCGATCTTAGTGAATATGTGCAATATACGTCACAATTTCATCATAGCGCTGAAGATATATGCAGCTCTTGTTTTTTGTTTGTACTAGAAACACACTTCACTTTATTTTACTTCCCTTTCTCCCCCAAAGGCATCAGACTGACACACAAACACCACGACGGGAGGAGAAATCAAGAATTTATGTGTTCTGGTGCTCAATCATGTGACTGATGAGGTTTGACAGGAGGGTTGGTGGGTTGAGGAAGCAGTCAGGTGTGGCCTCGAGAAGAGAAGCAAAAAAAACAAAACAAAAAACAATGCATAAGAAAGACAGGAAGTGAACAGACTCGAGGAGGAGAGCCTCCTTTTCTCTTTTTTGTCCCTGTTGTGTGGGTGGATTTCTGTGTGTGCTTGTTGCATGAATGATGCACTACAGCGTAACTTTCCCTGTCCATAGGCCCTGCTCTTCCTTAGATGGTCCATGTCCCAGGCCCCCTGCCTGCCCTTTCCCAGACCCCTTCACTGACACTCACTTGGGCAAAGTAGAGTTTGAGCTTCTTGCCGTTGAACTCCGACTCGTGCAGCTCGATGCGAGCGCGGGCAGCGGCCTCTGGGGTGCTGAAGTTGATCCGGACTCTCCGGAAGCTTTTGAACATCTGGAAAGTCGTCTGTTCGTCGTAGATCCTAAACAACGCCTCGAACCTCTCCTGTGGAGGAGAAAAACAGGAGGAAAACACAAAATGTGGTTAGAGATGGATTTGAAGATAAGTCTGACTGAGCAGGTTGTTGTTTCATGTCTTGTCAACGGTTGCATTCGTTATCCACTGATCTGTGTTTTCATTTCTTAATTAATTCTACATCCCCTAAAAGAAAACAGTGACAAATGTCTGCCATCATGTCCCAGAGGCCGTGGTGACAAAGTCCAAAACCCAAAGATACTCAAGTTAGACAGCTATAAAACAAAGAGAAGCAACAAACCGCTATCGAACATCTGAGAAGCTGAAACCCACAAATCTTTGATTGTATAAATTGCTGATTTACCACAGATGAACTGCCTGCTTCAGACCTACACAGAGGAGCTGCTGCTTTCTGGTGAAATGTCCCTTGGAGCAGATTATCAGTATCATATATTTTACATGCTTTAGGGTCCAGTCACACGTGAGCGAATGCAGAATGATCATCATATTTCACACATTTGAGACTGTACCCTCACTTTGTACACAAGCCTTCCATCTCCATTAAAAAAGAACAATGCCATCTCTGCACTACCTTCAGATTTTTGGTGAAAGGATGAGACATTTCAAGGTGAGCTAAAATTTCGGGGTACAAGCTAATCACTGACACGTCCGTCTGAGCATCAGACGTGACTCTAACTGCTTTCCACTCATTTCATTTGCTCTTGAGTTAATGGGGAAATTAGATTTCCACCTTCCCGTCTTTTTGCTGCAGTCTTGTCTGATGCTGTCTGCCTCACAGTCCTCTTTTCTCACTCTCCCTGTCTCTGCTTTTTTCTCGCCTTTCTCTTATGCACCACACTTTGTCTTTAACTATACCCATATGACATATTCCCACATCTCCTGTGTTTTTTTTTCACCCAGTCCTCTCCATGGACATCAAATTGTCCTCCTCAGCTGTGAGCTCAATCAAACAGCTCAGTTGGAGGGCGAAAGGAAAAAGCCCGCTGGGAGAGCTGCTTTCTGAGTAGTCGGTAGCGCCGTTCCTTATCTCCTGGCCAACCATCTCCCGGCACAGGCGGAAACGTGACCCTGAAACCAAGTCTTCTTTCCAAGAATCAAGATGGACAGCATGTCCACCCTGCAACACAATTACAGCTGTACTTATCACCCGGCAAATTCCATCACTTTGCACTAAAACTTTGTGCAACGACATTAATCACAACATGCCAGGCAAATGATCATACTGCGGCCTTTTCCTGTGTCCTTTAATTCATTCATGTGCCTGCTGTCCAGAGTGCCACATGTGCGCTGTCCATTGGTGTGTGCGCCTCATCAAACCAGTCCATAATTATGGTGTTTCTCTTTCAGCCAGTGGGAAACTTAAGACTGAAACACTCCCACAACACCCCCCTTGTTCGGCTGACACAGCACCTCTCACCAGATGGAAAGGGTGTGCGTTACCTGAAGGAACACAGGCGGCTGTGAAATCTGTCTCTGCATGTGAGGGACAGCTTAGTGATGGCAGACACCAGGTCTCAGTGCTCAGATCTGTCTGTGAGTCCTCCATCCTTTTAATGAATCAATAAAAAACTCTGAAACATGCACATCTGGTCTTAACTTATTCTATTTGATAACGTTAACACTGACTAGGATTTAATGCTGTACATCACAAAACTAAACTAAAAGTTAGCTAGATTACAAGACTTGTTTGTGTCCATCATACGAACTGACGTAAAGGTCAGGGTGGACACGGTGGAGGGAAGCTGTGCATCACTTTAGCTGATGATTAAGTAATCTGTCCCTTTTTCTTGTTTAATCAATTAATTGTTTGGTCCATAAAACATCAGAAAACAGTGAAAATGTGTGCAAATCATCTTTGACTTGCTGTGAGACAAGACAAAGCAGACTATCCTCACATTTGAGAAGCTCATGTTTGGCCTTTTTACTTAAACAGTTAATTGATTAATCGACTAACTAATAGTCGATTAATCAACACTAACTTACACTGTTACTATTTGCAGTCCTTGATGGATTTCTACTTCACTACAGTTACAATAGTACTCTTAGCAGTTGTTAGTATGACAATATGCGGTAAAACACAGGGTGTATTCTGCATCTCTGCGGAGAAATCACATCATCACCCTGTCTGACACATGCAGAGTTGTTAATGACTGAACAAGCTGTGAACCACAGTTATGCTGCAGTGTGGTGTACACTGTGGTAAAACAATTTGCATTTAAAGAATAAGCAGATTAATGCTTTTACTCATAATCCCCCCTCCCTCCCTTCTTGTTTTATTTCCAGCTTTTCTCCCCATGTAAGTGCATCTGGTCTTCCCTTGCTAAACGCCTCGGGCTAGCTGGCTAAACTTCAGAGCTGACTTCACCTCCAGGCTCCCTGATACCATTTTTAGTCAGGTTTCTAGTTCACCATACAAGGTGCATTCTAATGAAGCAGGGGAAAAGAGGTCAAGTCAGGAATGTGTGAATATCTTGACTCCTTTTATGCATTTTGGGGAGAATTACAGACGAACTTCGAAATGAAAACGCCACAATCCCAAAAAGCCAGAGGAGAGGGGAGAGTGTGACTCACCACGATACAGGGACAGCCAAGATTTAAGTGCGCTCATTTAAAATTGATTCTCTCACCCCCACAGACGACAAAGTCCACTGCAAAACAGCAGTTAACCAAACAGCATCCTTCCCTTCATTTTGTATAAAGAAGCCAAGCCAAACGTTGTATTAGAGAGGTTGAAGGGTCGGCCTTTGCAAGCCAGATTTGAGTTGTAATCATTCTCGTGAGTCCGCCAGACTTCATGGAATTGAAACAATCACTTTGGCACCCCTTTAATGAAAGTCTTTCTTTTGTGTCTCTTTTTATCAGGTTTCCTGGTGTTTTGTGCCCCTGTTGATGCCAGAGAAACCAGGACAAACCCTGCAGCAGAACAGTTCAGAAATGGCTTTCAAGCGGGCACGGCAAACTTTTCAGTGACCCAATAAGACAGTGTTCTCTAAAATGGACGCTCATACAGAGCAACATTAGCATTCATTGAGGTTGTATTTTTGTATGGCCTATATTCACTTTTACCTCTGTTTTGTTCTCCACCAAATCCCGATAAAATCTTTCTCTTTAGCTGCTAAATTTTGCACTATGTTCACTGGCTAGTTGCTAACTTTGTCTACCTGCAGGGAAAGTAGCCATGCAGCTGGTTTATCAGAGCTTTTCCACTGAGAACAGCTGCTTTTTGTGTCCGGAAAGGACGCTGATGTGAATGGTGAGATTGAACCCAAAAAGTAATGTTGCAGGCTGTAAAACCTAAAACAATTAGCTAAAAATGCTATAACACGGGGGGAGAAGTCCTGGGTGTCCACATGGGAACATAAAAATCTGAAGATAAAATCTTGGCCAAAACTCTGTTGGTGCATGTTAAAATAACAAAAATCAAAACTCATAACAGCATTACAACCGAACTCCCACGTAACTTTGGAGCATTTTACAATAAGCAGCTATTGTTTGTTTGCTGTTTGCTCACTCCTCTAATTAATTGTAATGGGCTTAAGACTGACAACAAAGCATTTGTTCGGCCCATATCTGCAGAGCCCACTCAGGCCCTTATTCAAAACTTGAATTTTCCATGAGCCTTAGCCAGCCACTATGACTCACATGTCATCAAACTCCATGTGTGACAACTGATAAGGTACTCTTTCTCACACACACACACACACACATACACACACATACAGTGGGTACTTCCTTAACCTAAATTGATGTTTTGGCATGAGAGATGTGGGAACGCTCCGAGATCATGTTCCATAATAGCATGTGCTGTTTGTTTTTAACCCCGCGCATAGATGCTGATACACCCGCGGCTGATTGGTGCGTAACAAGTGAGCGTGCTCGATCACTAATTTATGTGGCCTCTATGAGCGGACATCCTGAGGGAATAAGAGGAGGAAGAGGAGGGGAAACGAGGAAGAGGAGAGGGGTGTTGGGTTACACGGGGCTGAAAAGTGGCCTGCTCATCTGCCATCGCAATGTTCCCTGTGGTGACCTACTGCACTCCCTTTGTTCTCTTTGTGCATGTGTATGTGTGTGTGTGAGAGAGACTCAGCAAGTGAGTTAGCATGTATGCGATTTCCACAATGTGTTCAGGACTCTGTGTTTCCACAATTAGTTATTTCTGGAGGTGTGTACACAGGTACCGTACTCACACAGAGGGCATGTCCGCATGGTGAAGTAATGTGGCAGGTCGCACCATCAGAATCTAAGCACAACTGAAGGACGACTGTTCGCTTGTCAGCACTGGTTTTAACTGCACGCACACGCATAAGCACACACACACACACAGCTTGATCCAGCACCTGCTACTACTGTATTTGCAGCGAGTGATGGCTGTAGGACGACAGGTGAGAGAGGAGAAGAGAACAGCATGTTCCTGTTTTTCATTCTCAACAAGGCAGACGACAACATCTATTGAAGACGCCGAACGAAAATATGATTTATCTCACACGCAGTAGCTAGGTAACAGAAAACAAGAGAGAGCTGGATCTGTTTGGAGAACAGATGAGGGGGGAAAAAACACGATTCACAGACCAACATCATCCTCGTGATCCCTCCTCACATTAAAGCCTCTGTTCTACTCGCAGGCTTTGTTTATCTAATAAGAGAAGTCTGATGTGTTCAGGGGTGGAGACAGTCCAGAGGCGGAGGTGTGAAGTCACAGCTCTCAAATAGCTGACAACTCGGCTTGATTGAAAAGGCAACTGCTGTCGTTATTGCTGACCGCATGCTTCTCCATGTCACCTTTACATAACAGCCAGGGTGAACCTCACCAGGTTAAATTCCCTTCCTTTCCCGTCCTACATTGTCTCTTCATCTTGGCCCTGCTGTTGCACAACTGAGCTAAGTCGGGGCCCGGTGCACCAGATTTGCACATGACATGTTTTCCTCTCATGTTACTTTTGACGTTTTTTATTAATGAAGATAACCGCCATACTTGGGAGCCATACATGAGCATGTGAGCTTGCAGAGCCCTGAAACACAGCTGAATGTGTGAGCGGCAACCATTTGTGAACCATGACGCTGCTACGATTAGCAATCAGCCTATAAGCAGTGCTCCCTAATCGCTCTGTCAAAGGGGCCCCTGGAGGAAAGTAAATTAAAAATGACGAAAAGAAATATTTTCTTGTTGCATCAGCAGGGAAATATACTTGGCTCTGAGTTTTCGGTTTCTACAGATTGTCACCCGAAAACACAAAGATTTTTTTTTATTAAATGAGAAATTTCTTTTACCAGGATATTTTTTCCCCATAGACCCAAGAAGCTGCTGCAAGAGCACAACGAACATCACAGTTTACAGTAAACAACCTCCTCCTGATAGCTCAAAAAATGCTGTTGGTAGAAGAAAAACAAAAAAAAACAAAAACAGTTGAACTCCATATAAATATAAGAATGCAAAATTTCAAAAAGGCCTAACAAGAAGAGATAGAAGCTACGCAGCACAATAAAAATCCAATGTGGAGGGATGTAAAGCTCGCTGGTGATGTGCAGCCACTGCGGTGGTGGCTGAAGGGCCATCCTTCAGCAGACTGCCTCTTGGGTAATGAGGCAGTTATGTTCCTGACGGTAATGGAAAGGCTGTCATCGCGGTGGCAACAGGACATGTCTGTGGGCATGACTCACATTCAGCGGCACAAGGAGGCAGCAAGCACAGAGTCTGCTTGTGGTCCTGACACACAATCATCTGAACAAAAGATCAGTCGGCTTAGGGATGAGGCGCAGGGTTATTGGGCGATGTCGACAGGGTTTCATCTGGGGCAAAGTCAGGCGGCAGAACAATAAACGGCAGTGACTGAAAGAACAGAGCAGAGGCGAACAGTATGCAGGCGGGGAGATAGAGCAGAGGAATGAGAAAGCATTCACAGTATATCTACTTCACACATCTTTCAGGTTAAGTGGCAGAATTAGGTGAAACCCTGCGACAGATGACTTAAGTGTTTTCCTATCTTATGTAAAGGAGGGATTGCGTTTCTTCGACGTGTAGGGATCAGTAACAATTAGCAGAGCTTCAGGTCTATCCTGTTCTGTTAGCACGGCAAACTTAACGGCAGATAAACATGAATCCAATTTCAGTTGCACCGAATCGCCCACACAAATACGAGGTTCTGGATGTAATTCTCAACGAAAGCTCCAACGTGCTGTCGACTTTCAGTGTTGTCGTTGTCACCCCATTGAGCTTTTTTTGGGAATTAATCAAGGCTTGTGTATTCAACTCAATATGTGCCTGAAAATATACTACACACACAAAAAAGGCAAAAAAATCACCTCTATTCTGAAAGCTTTTGGATTGTTGGAATGGAATTGAACAACACAGATAATAATAGCACATTAAGAAGTCAAAAAAGCTTTCATCAATAGCTAATTGATTGACTGACTAGTAAAATAGTCTGTATATTAAACTGTAATGAAAACAGCCATTGGCTGCGGTCCTAATTCCGTACCTACAATCATGCTTTGTCCGTGTAGCAATCTGCAGCCACAGCATTTAAATTCACTGACTGAGTCACAATGATCTGCTTTGAGCTGGTTTCTCATTTAAGCTAGTACAGTATTTAAATCACATTGGCACTCCGAAAATCCATGACTGTAATCCACAAGATAGTTCAATTCTATGTTGAATTACACCATTTGGCATTATGGATCAAAATGAAAAGATTAATCGGGCCTAATTGGGACGTAAAGAAGGGTTATTCTGTGTGTGCGTGTGTTTTTTTTTTTTTTTTCCTATAGCGAATCACTCATCTTTCTGTGTGACACGTGCACGGCTTTAGCACAATCTAATCCAGACCCTCGTGCTTGAATGGGATTTGGGTGAAAACCAACAAACTAGGCCACGGAGCCTCGGGGTGAGTCAGTGACAGTGTTACACTAAAAATAGATCATGTTGGAATAATTAAGCAAATTCATTTCTTTAAGTGTGCGGACCATCATTTCTAATTACCGCCCCCCCTTTAGGGCCGAACTGGAACCAGTCTAATGAGGTTGAACCAGGGAGGCAGATTGTTGCGATAACAGACGGAGCTGGATGATAAATCTCATACCTGCACACATGCCTGTTCCGGCACATTTTTGCTTATCCCATTCCATATTTTTTCCATGACCCTTCCATAAAACAGAGCCAACTTTCCACTGCAATCATGTCTGTGCGCAGTTACAGCTATCGCTTGTGACAAGAAAATGTATTATATTTTAAACACAGCAGACCTTTCGGCTGCCAAACATTACTAACAACACTGTCGAAAGTAAAACAAATACTCAAAATATGAAGATGTTTCCATTGCACGAAAGCCTGTTTTACAATGCAGAACTGCACACACATCGTAATCAGTCCGTTAATGATTCTGCTGTTAGTTTCAGTTAAATGTTCTTTTGCTAGTAGCAACCACTGCTAGCATAGCTCTATTATCAGTTTAGCTGTTACAGCCACCATTTTGTCATGTGACCACACAAATATTCACTGGTAACTATTATCTGCTCCCAAATAGCTTTTCTGGAACACCATCCGCTGGCACTATTTTTATTTTAGCTGGCTTACCAGTTTTTAATTTAGTTTCTCTGCGATCAGTTTACCGCTAACTAAACTAGCCGTTATGCTAACTGTCTGAGACTTAAGCACTGCTAATACAGTACAATCGTGTGTATTCAGACAGGAAGTGAAGTCTTTTTTTTTTTTTTTTTTTTTTTAGAACAAATTGATGCGTTTTGACACCTGCATAAGTTCAAAAACGTTTCAACTTGAGTGAAATATTTGTGACTTTAAGATGAGAGGAAAAAGGAGAGAGGCCGGAGGGAAGTAACAGAAGGAACCAGAGTTTCTGGTGAGTTCAGTTTGAGGCTGAGCTAAACACAAGCACACTGATACACGCAGTCCCTTGCTAGCTAGCTTAAAGCTACCATTTACACAATAAATGTAAATGTAAACAGGCTAATGGCCGGATTTGTTGCCATTTGCTTCACTTCCTTCCTGAACACACCCTCAGGCTAGTGATGCTAATACAAAATTCTTTTTGGCTAACTGTTTCGTATTTTATTCTTTCTACTTTTAATCTTGCGTTTACTGGATGAAATACTGCGCTGTACTTCCAGTGGAGGCTTAATGTTGATCTTTAACTGATGATGCTTTTTTCCTCCCAGCAGGGACAACATAACTAATTTGACAGTTTATCTACACATTTGTGACTCCAGTTTCCTTGTTACTGTACTAAGAAGACATGTTTACCATACCTTCGGTCTTATAATCATTTATGATATCTCATCTTTTTCTCATTTGTAATCACTATCAGTGAATTTGTCCTACACCGCTGCTTCCAGAATAAACTTTAAAGGGCCAGCCTCGTCTTGGAACTGTGTTTAGATGGCTGCATAGCCGTGGACCTGCACACATTGTGAGCACAGCAGAAACAAATCAATGTTGTCTTGAAAGTCGACGCCAGAAATAGCCAAGTTATTTTTAATTTTACAACGAAAATATCTGCTTATGTATTTAAAATGCCTGTCATTTTATTGCTTCAGAAGACCTCCGGAGTTATTAAAAGAGTCTGGAGCAACAAGAGTACTTGATCTGTGTTGAGTAATACAAATATGCTTTTGGCATGTATATATAGTCTGCTCAGTGAAGCTACACCACTGCTGGCTCTACACTTAGCTTGGAAGTGTGTGGCAAGTGGTTCAGCACTAGGAATGACTGTAACCTACAGTTAGCGTGCTGACTACTTAGCATGTGTTACCAAAAAAACAAAAAACAACAACAAAAACCTTAATACCAGTGGATAAACGCTGAGGTTATGTGTGTGGTGACCCGACACACAGATGCAAACATAGCTTCTGTCAAAGCAGCCATTAACATTAGCATTGCAGCAAATCCTCAGTATTACAAAACAACAAAACAACTCATGATTAATAGCTTTGTGCACATTGTGAGGGCTGCATAAGCACTGGGGAGAAATGTGATTGGGGCAAGTGTCATTACAGTGGGATCGATAGCTCCAGCAGGGAGCGGTATCGACAGGGGCCGGCGCTGCGGCGCTACACTGTCGCTCCCTCCAGGACAGTGTGTCCACGGCAGGGAGATTGAAATCAGTTTACAGCATGAGGGGACACATTAATCCTATTACCACCAATCTGGTCGTTATGGTTTGTATTGAGGCAGGATCTTTTCCTAGTCAGCAGCACTGAGGCCTCATCTGAACACACACACATGCACGCATAAATACACACACACACACACATATTCTCCTTACATCACACACTCTTAACATGCAAGTATGTCCACAAAGTCGCCCACACAAATTCACACACTTTACAAGCGATGGTAATCCAAAGAGTTACACAACATTACATAAGGTAGCTAAGAGATGCTACAGCTCTTTACTTCGGCCACACCAGCATACGGACAGATGGGCGCTTTCTTTATCTGTCAGCCTGCAATCAGTGCATCACCTTGGTGGTGATGCAGCACCCAGCTCTAATGATGATCAAGCATTATTTGAGCAAAAGTGAGAGCATGGCCGCACAGCTTGCATAATGTAAATGATGTCATGTGTCAGACATCATGTGCAGTGATGGAAAGTAAAGTACTCAAGTATTGTACTCTGTTACTTTATAATTCTGCTCCTTTTTATGTTTCAGACATACTTTTTTTTTTTTTTTTTTTTTTTGCCATTTTTAGTTTGTTTTTATTGGACAGAGTGAGATTGAAGAGGCAGACAGGAAAGGAGGAGAGACAGAAGAGGGTACGACATGCAACAAAGTGACAGCGACGTTGCAGTTATGCAGCATGTGCAGTAACCATTCAGCTACCAAGACGCTCCAAAATATTACTCTCTACTGCACAGGATTTATTTCAAAGCTTAAGATACTCACTACTTTGCAGAATCGCATGACTAAAATACAATATTCTCATTTAATAAATTGTGTATAAATGTATTATTGTATATTAAATTACCAAGCAGCATACAAAGTAGTTCAATTTACTCCCACCTTTACCAACAGCGCCATGTTCATTCATGCATCAATTATAATCCAATAATATATTACATGTTATTCTGAAACAGGACATCCTGCATAATGATACTTGTACTACTTTGTATATTTTGATGAAAGTACTTCATTCAAGTAAAATTTTGAAGCTGAAGCTGAAAATGCTCATGTGTTGAGAAGCTGAAACCAGTCAATGTTTATCATGTCTGCCTGAGAAATGACTTCAATAAATGGTTAATCAATTATCAAAACTGTAGTTGATTGATTTTATGTAGACTGACTGACTGCCTTGATTTCAGCCCTAATACATGCACCTAAAAATGTGAACGCTGCCTCACACGGTATTCATAAAGTTCACCTTTAGCTTGCGGCGTGGCGTAGACAATGGTCTGAAGCCCTACTGTATTCCCTTAAGGTCACTGGTGTGGCATTGCTATTTTGGGCACTGAAGCTGCTTTGTCTTTGTAGAGATGTTTGTGTTGGAAATTCTCTTGGAAATTCTGACAGGAAAATAATGTTCGACCAGCAATTTCAATAACAAAGGCCAATCATTGTGTGACGCTGTTTCCCCGCCTACTTCCTTGGCGAGTAAATTGTGTGCCTCTACATTCCATTGCGAGACCTTTTTCTTTGCTTCTAATCTTATCACTTCATAGTCGTGCCGTCTTGGCCACATCGTAACCAGACACCCCACCCAGGAGACTGTCCTTTGTTCTACGTCACCCTAACGGACACAGCGCTAACCTTTAGCTGACACCTGAGCCCCAGCGCTTCTCTAAGGTTTCAGGCCGATGTGAGCTGCCCATCTCCACCTGCCTAGTGCCCAGACTGGGGGAGCAGGCACACCTGAGCCCACTGCTCTGGCCCAGGATCGCTCAACCTTGCCAAGACGGAGATCTGGTTTCCAACCAGCACAGAACATGATACTGTCGCCGTCTACATCCATCCTGTCTGTCCTGCCTCTGCTCCTCTGCCTCTTGCCTTCACCTCAACAACTGGTCAGAGTGCATCACAACAGTGTTTTTAGATGCTGGACCTGGATCATATCAAAATTCAGACCTGATTCATGTTTGATGAGTGTGGAGTGAGAGGTCAGTCAGTATCCTTTCTATAAATAATAAAACATGGCAGAGAAAATAGATGACTAACTGAATGGTCAGCTGTGTTGCCAGAATACTGAAGGCAAATTTTCATTTCATGGAATGCAAAGTTTTCTTATCTTACCTTATGGCCAATGATTGATTACAGCAGATAGTGAACTGAGACAGGTAATAAATCTGCCAAGGACTTGGCTGGGATGATACTTAAAACTTGATTGTAATATAAAAAACATGAGTAAGGCCTGTCCTGGAGCTGAAACATTAGATGATTAATTGATTAGTCCATCGAAAGAAAATGAACCTGCAAACATTTTGTCATTTTTCAAGCAAAAATGCCAAACATACCCTTGTTGCACCTTCTCAATTTTCTGCTTTTATTTGTCTTATGTGATAATATACTGAATATCTTTGGGTTTTAAACACTCAGACAGACAAAAAACAAAAGCAATTTGAAGACGTCACCATGGGCTCGGACACTGTGATGGCCATTTTGCCAAGTGATTAATTGAGAAAATCACCTGCAGAATTATTAAAAACGATATCCACTCATCTAACCTTTAACCTTTACACAGCCAGTAATTCAGCGCACCCTGAAAAGACTGAGTGTGAATACTCCACATTTGATATGTTAGTACACATCACATAAAACGATGCATTGTTTTGAACCTTACTTTGTTGCTTAGCTGCTCAAAATAGCCATCACAAATTAAAGGGACTGGCAACACGTTATATAAGGTTTATCAAAAAAAGACAGAGGGGAAGAATGAAAACATCGCAGGCGTCAGCATAATCGCTCCAGTTTTGTTGCACTACAAAAAGCAGATTAGTCATCAAATCTCTCCTTCCTCATAACAAGCACAATTTCTGTGACGACGAAGCCTGAGAACAGACACATGACACACGTGACAGACAGAGAGACACACAGTCAGACGGACGGGAGGACAGCAGCGGAAAGTGACCCAGGTGGACGGAAACTTCTCCAGGCGTCCTCGCCGAGGAGTTGTGTGTGTGTGTGTGTGTGTGTTTGCTGACAGAGGTGTTTGTTGGCGTGTGAGTCTGCTGACTCACTGTTGTGGTTGGAGTGTGTGACTGTGTCAGTGTTACTACAGTGTGCTGTGTGTGGGAGAGCGAACTTAAATTGAACGCAGGTGTCCTTTGTTGCAGTCTCTGTTGTGTTTTAACAAGATTCTCTGTAATGAAGTGTGACTGGGTCATAATGTCCTGCTTTCTCCCAGTGCCTCCTAATTAAAACACCTTTAATTCAGTGACACACTGAAGGCAGAGAGGCACTTATCAGGAGACAGAGCAGGTTAACATTCTGGCAAATAATGTACATATATATAAAACAGTGACTAAACAGGCAACTATCAAACTGGTGAGAAAATAAATAAATAAGTCAGATTAAATGCCGGCGCTGAATCAGGCATGCAAGGTAAGTGTAAAGGCTTGCGTCACGCTCTGTGTCCTGTAATACATTCACTGCCTGCCAACATGCTATGACCTTCACCATGTGTCCTGTGCTATCATCTGCTGATGCCGGTAGATTTTCCAGGTAATTACGGTGTTGTGACGAACGTACACATACGACAGCGTCTGCCCACAGCGCTGGCCTCGCTAAACCTTTCAACAACAATAGCCCTTCTGTTTTCTCCAGCATGGGTATAAAGCACCTTCCTATGAAAGCCTACTGTACCACCACCTCTGCCATTATTGCAACAACAACCTGCCCTGTCCACAGCCTGTGTTTGGCTCATTAATGATGTAACCAGCGGGGATCGAGCCAAGGCGTGGGCAAGCCATTTCAACTGTGTCAAAACAATGGCTCCCAAACACCACAGCCAGTCACACAGCACCTCCTCTAATTAAAAACCCACCATTCACTGATTTCCTTCATGTCGCCAATTCAAGCACCATTGCCTAATCTTTCTATAAATAGCAGCAATCCACATATTAGTTCACCCGAAGTGCTTTGCAACAAAACAGGAGTCTTGTGATTACTGTGTCTTATCTTCAGATTTGGAGACATTAATAAAAACAGGGGCCTTAGACGGGCTCAGACCTTGTTGAATGATAATAAGAACAGGAGCGGGGGCTGACACGGAGGTGAGCTCAATCGGCGGCCGCTCCCCACGTGCCCTGCTTTAATCTGCCCTCTCCCCCAGCGCTCTCCATCGCTCTCTGTGTGCCAGAAACCAGGATTAGTGGTGTTCTTTGTGTCATTCGAAAGTCAGCCCTCTGTCTGCTCTTTTAATTGTGCTCAGACCCCCTTTGCTTTGGGTGAGTCTGGGAGAGGTGGCCTGATAAGAGCTGTCTGACAGGGAGCTTCAGTGACGACTGGCCTGTCCGGCGGCCCCGTGAAGCCTGTCTGAGCTAACCGGGTTTCATTAACCAAAGAAAATCAGGGAGAAATAAATGACAAGTGCGAGCCGAGTCTCAACCTGCCAGCGCAAGTCCTGTGTCGATCAGGAGTATCATCGGTTTATACAGCAGAAACCCTGCACAGTCAGCACCCCCGAGGTAGTACAATATGCCCTTACAGCTATTTTTCTTTCCGCTGGAGTCCCTGGGAAATCTTAAAGATGATGACGGCTATCTGATAATGACTACTGAACGGCGACACGTTGGTGTCTTTCACCTTAGCTATTCTGCAGTGGTTAGAAAGTGTAATGAGAGTTGGGAACAAGCACAGCTGCTGCCTGGCTCGCACACCACAGGGTGGATCACTGGCTGGCACGCATTGTTTATGTTCACGTGCTCAGGATATTTTTTGGTAACATCAAATTACGATCACATGCCGTTCTTACTGTACGTGCAATTCATGCCATCACAGACACGAGGACATTTCATATAGACACACATAATCCCCTGGGCAGCCAGTGCAAGGCTTGTGGTACAAAAGGAGTTGCAAAAAAAAAAAAAAGAAGTTGAAATATGGCTGACCAAGGTGCTGAGGGGGATGAGGGTGGGGTGACTGGGTGCTGAAAAACTGCTGCTTTTGGTTGCAAGAAATAGCTGAATTCAGCCTCCAACGCACCCAAGCACATCAGCGCTGAGGAGTGTGTGTCACAGAGGAAGAAATACATGATTGTGTGTCCACGTCAGAAAATGTCCCTCCACCTGAGCACTGGCTGCCCGTGATGATCAGGGTTTCAGGTGAACTTGTGTCAGACTCCAGAGCTGCACTTGGTTTTTATTCCTCCCCATTCTGCGCCTCTTTCCGTGTCTTTGGTGATGAGTCAAATCAGACAAGCAGACAAGCAGCCAGCAGGTGAGGGAATATATTCTGACATGGAATTTCCAAAGGGTTTAGCGGGCGAGCCAAGCTTTGGCAGACCATCTGTGTGGCCTTTTAAGCCCCAAAACTGGCACGTTGCACTGCCAAAGGTGGGGTCCCAGGGCTCACTTTGAACACATTCAAGTGCAACTGCTTTCCTTGCCCTGTGACTGACAGGCTGCATATCGAATACCTGCGCCTTGCCTTCGGGCCAGTCAATAAAATATGACTGTAGAGAGTGTTTAGGTTAATCAATACTGAATTTATAGTGACCTAAATGTACCTTCAGTCAATTTTTACTCAATACTATAATAGAGGGGAAAACTCACACAAACCCTACATCTTTATGGCTGCATTATTTATATTACAGCACATCAGCATTTATGTGACATTCTAAGAATAATGTTCTCTGATTGTTACGGCTCCGTTTTCAGTGTTCCATCTAACCTCATACACCTGCAATGCTGCTGGGATGAGGAGAGAGCAGAGATAAAGAGAGGGAGAATAGGGTCTGTCTGCCACTGCGTCTAAAACTGCCTCACTTCTTCCTCTGCATGTGCCTTGCATGGACAATTCATCACACCCTCCCAGTCAACTTGCGCATCATCTCCCCAAATATCTCACGCTCTAAAACTTACACAACGATACCAACGATTGGCGCATTTGGTGGCTTTGTGTGTGTGTGTGTGTGTGTGTGTGTGTGTGTGTGTGTGTGTGTCCCATTCTTGCCGCGTCTACCCATTTCTGCAATTCATCCAGCGTCAATCACTGTGCCGTGCGCGCGGCGCGGGGCGTGCGTCTTGGCGAGCTGCGGCTCCCATTGATAAAAATCCTCGTCTGACAGAGAGGGAGAGGGAGAGCTGCATTCAATGTCACCAAGACATGCATGCACTTGCACAGGGCAGCATGCAGTCGGTCCCCAGCAAACTGCTGCACAACCGCATCACAAGGGCACAAGCGTAGCGTTTCGCTGCAACGTGCGTTTTGGGTGTGAAAACCGTACCTGCATCTTGTCTGATGTAAACACCTCGGTGTCTACTTCGCAGGCGATGATGGTCACCATCTCCAGTTTCATATTTATCGATGGCATTCCCCTTCGTGGTTGGGAAAAAGAGGAAATGGAGTAAAAGTCTTTCTCTTCCTCTCTGGCAGGTAGAAAAGAGTCGATCGGGGTCCACAAAGTTGAGGTTCCGTCCGGCAGACTGTTCTGGTTGATCAGCTGAGAGAGTTGCTGCTGGACTCTTCGCTGCACTGACGGGAGTGATGCTGCAGCAGCCGCGAAAACTCTCCCCCCTCTCTCTCTCTCTCTGTCTCTGCCTCCCTCCCTCTCCTGCCCTCCCCCTTGGCTCCACATTGACGTCATTACCATCCTCACGTTCGTCGTGTTTTACGCCACTCCAGCTTGACGAACCGTGCACTGCAGAATTCACGGTCCGGTTTATTCCGCTTTTTCCCTCTATTTCTCTATGAATTATGTTCACCGAGATGATTGAGAAAAAAAAATGTGTCACAGCCGTTTTGAAAAATTCAGCTTTATCCGCCAAACTGTACGCGGTGGAACAAGCAGTGTCTCCCTGACTCACCCCCTGCATTCCGACAGAGAGCCGGCTGTTTACATTTGATGCCTTTGAATGATGCTTTTACATACACGCAGTACATTGAACACAACACTGCAGGGGGTGGACATAATACCAGGAACATCTCATAGGTCAAGTTTAGTGTATGAGCCCTACAGTAACTGTGCTGATCATGTTTAATATTTTTTAAGGCTGTCAGAGAAAAATTTGAGGGCATAGTTTGCAGCGATACATGGACAAAATAATAAAAACATCTTACAATGATGCAACCAAATGCAACATGTATTAGTTAAAAAAAAAAAAAACCACCATTGAGTTAATTCAACATCCATGTGACACAATCACATCAGAAATTGAAATATGCAAGGTCATACTTATTGGACTGCATTAAACCAGTATTTCAATTATAGATTACCTTTTCAATCAATTCATTTTCCAGACTATGAAACGACAAGGTGACAAAAATAAATACATTTTCTGTCATTCTAACAGTCCAGAACACGATGGGCTGATTCAGTTTACCATGTTATGAAACACAGAAGAAAGCAAATCTTCAAGTTTGAGAAGCTGAGAGAGTAAATGATAAACAAACAATCATTAATTATTGATGATTCATTTTCTGTCGACTGACTAATCAATACAGTGACTAACTGTATCAGTTCAAAACCAGTTATTATTACTGGGATAGGAAACAAGCATTTTTTATTCATCTTCACTGTGATGTTTGACTTAAAAACGTAGGCAATGAACACTAATAAGGGAAAATGTCTCTTAGATTCAACTGCTCACAACTTAAAGGCACACAAAGTAGGTTGCAAAGACTTTATACATCCTCGCAACAGAAAGCTGTTTTACCATAAAATATTGTTTTATATAAATCATCATCATAAATCACTGGCTCACTGACAGACATCCACAGCTCTGTTCCTTCCTGTCAAGGCATACAGTAATTGCATAACCATGGCTGTCAGCTGCATGCTCTGGAGGAAGCGCTGCCTTCAGCTGCCATGGCTTCACGGGCTTCAGAAGAACAAACAACATGCTTATATGACGGTCACGCTGATGCGTTCAGCGTCAAAGCCATCGTCTGCCTACACGCTGTTAGCAGATACACAGAGTTAACAGACATTAGAGTCTTGGGGGGGCAGATGCCTCGTTGATCCCGGACAGCCTCAGATATGAAAACTTTAAAAGAACGTCTTAGTGAGCGGTTGTTTGCTTTTAGTGCTGACTTGTTGATTGGAGATTAACTGTACTGCGGCTCTTTATAACTCACAATAAAGCAGCTGATGAAGCCGACTGTTCCACTGCTCCTTCCCTCTTAATTATGATGATACAGTGTGAGTTTCCACTTCGGCTGAAGACCAACCATTCCCACAGACATTAGGGCATTGCATAATATCCTAACAAACCATCTTTCCATCACTCAGATCATGCTTCTCTCTCGGCCCCTCCCTCTGTTTCATAATAATAATTGCCCGGCCGGCAGAGACAGCTAAGTCCCCTATAAGCCATTAATATTAAGGCTCTGGGCGCTGAAGGCTATTTATGTCTGATTGTGTCAGGCATTGTCCACGCCGTGCAGACGGGGAACATGAGTGAGATATGTGAGGATGACTGTGACATTCCTCCACCAGACAGCATCAGTCAGTCACCCAGTCTGGAACAATCCGCCTCTAAATGCCAAAAACGCCACACATCAGACACTGTAACACGCTCGCCCGAACGTTCGGCTGCTTCATCTGCTGGGACTGTTTCATTCTTTCGAGTTGCGGTATTAAAAGCAGGCAGCCTGGAAGATGCTGCTTGACAGGTCTAGATACTTTTTCAAAATCACCCCCACAGCTCATTAATCACAAGCTCAGAAGCGATAAAACAGCGCGCCTGTGTCGTCTTTTCTTTCAAAACCTCTCTGTTTTCTGGAATCTAATGTAGTCTCAGCTCGCCAAATGTTGTGATCATTTATTTATGCCTTGTTGGAAAATTCTCTTTTCACTTGCCCCTATTTACACAGCCTTGGGTCAACAGAAGACAGTTCTCTGTCTTGCTGATGGAAACTTCAGCTGTACTGATGCATACTCCTAAAAGCCATCCTGCCTGTGCTCAACCTCGCCTTTAGTCTGGACTAGTTTAATCCAGTCTAACACGATCTAGTCTATCCTATTCAACTCAAGTGTTAGTGCTGCATTATATAGGCACTTGTACCCCAGGTGGACTTCAGTTGTCATGGGATATGTGGAAAGACAAGCATAGCTCAGATAATTCAAAAAACAAATAAATCAGGATTTCATTTATGTATGTACACTCAAATTGATGATGATGTTTAGTAATTTTACTATTACAATAGCAAGCTACAAGAGGCTGACTGTATCCTTCACACCTCCTCCTCAACTTTAACACCTGAACACCACAAGCTGTGATTAAAAGTGCATGAAAACCAGTTAGTAAATGAGCAGAGAAGTCAAAGTAGCTGCAAAAGTAATGGACGAAAGGAAGAAATCATGAGGAATAATAATAAATGATTAAAATATTCAGCTTCTGCCACCTCTAGTGCTGTAAAGGCAATAGACAAAACGCTTGCCTAATGTTAATGGATAGACTGAAATAGGAAGACTGATTGATAAACGTTAACACAGCAGTCTACACGCAATGAGTAAATGGCTGAAAGGGCTAAACGTGATGGATAAGATCAAACTTATGGATACATGTTTTAAACAGTAGTAACGGATAAACGGTTGCTTGATGTTAATGTACATAAACGACTGAAATAGCAAAAATAATGGATAGCTGGATAAAAGGTGATCTATAAGTAGTGAATAACAGCTCGCTAAAAGTAATGGATAAACGATCAAAACATCCAGCTTCATAAACATTGATAATCATATTGATTGAAGAAAAAAATCCACCTTCACATAAGTGATAGTGTCAAACAACGTCAACTTTGGAGTCTAATAAGCGTGACGGGTGGTGCTGATGGGGTCCTTGGGTTTATCTGCGGCTGTGGGGGTGCGTCTGCGTACTGCTGCTGCACAGACCTGCCATTGACATCCAGCGCATTGGAGGAACACAGAAATGTTTGCGGCTATCAAAGCACCGTGTCGATGCCTCCTCTGATCCCTTTTGTCGCTGCTGATAAGTCGGAGGGATCGCTGTGGATGATGAAGCACTTTTCTTCCTCTCTGGCCTCATTCTGCAGCCCTCCTCCTCCTCCTTCTCCTCCTCATTCTCAATTCTGCTTCTCCTCATTCACAATTCCCTGTGTTAGATCTCAGCCAGCACGCCCCGAACGAGACTCCATGTAGGAAAATGTAACACGTTCTTTATCCATTTCAAATAAGAATTTGTAACGGAGACGAGCGACTGCTCATTTCTTACAAACCGCAGATGATTATGACCTTTCAAATGCTGCCGTCTTGCAGAACTTGTTAATAACAGTTTTAGTAGGTGTTTTACTTTCATACCAACAGGATGATGTCGCTTTTTCAAATGGCTGATATCTTATTTCTGGAATACATGTACACACTTACAAAGGGTGCTGCAGTATACTGTATATACATGTTCAAATAAAAACTCCAAAGCTTACTTCAGATCCTTTCATCTACCTCTTGGCAAGAAAGGGAATCAATGCATTTCCAGAAATGTCAAAGAATAATTCATACGTTTCAGCTATAGACGGTGTAGTGATGCAGTGAAAGCCACAGTCAAGTTGCCTATTCTTAAGTTTTTTTTTAAGATGTTCAGATGTTGGAAATATAAATCTTTTCTCTGATTTTTGTTTTTCACTTAATCTATTTTTTCATTTGCATGTAGAAATATATTAATATACTGTACATGTATCACAAATTCACAGGTAAGGCACAGTTGACCGAACAGTAAAAATCTATGTGTTGCAGACTCTCTATTGTGCATGATGCACTTTATAAAAGGCGAGAAGAGGAGGAGGCAGAGCGGCAGCAGAGATGCTCAAAGGGTGAGACGCTGTGTCTCAGACTCACTGACGAGCAGAATTTGTATTCTGAAGCGGAGCTCTGCAGAGGAGCAGGAGGGAGGAAATCAGGGCAGTGGATCATCACGGTGGGCTCATATACGCATGCTCATGATGCACACATGTATGTTAATGCTCGCCTGCACACGCAGAACCAGACGATGCAGCACATCAACACAATGACAAATAAATACTGCGTGCAAATACTGCATTTGTTCATCATCGTCTGTGAATTCAAAGTGAACACGCGCACACACACACGCACGCACACACGCATGCACGCATTAATCAACATCTCTTCACTACAAGAAATCACCCAAAATAGAAATGCATGAAAATATGATAAGTGTGACAACAGCTCTCAGACACACGAGTGATATCAGCTTTGTCTCTGTGTGTGTGTGTGTGTGTGTGTGTGTGTGTGTGTGTGTGTGTGTGTGTTAGACTGCAGAAGAATGGAAGGAATGAAAACAAACTCCGTAGCTCAGCCACTGCAGGCATGCAGATAGGCTGCGGCTGCACTATCCTCATGATCTTCTCTCAGATGCATGCACGCACACATACACTCACTCACTCACACACACACACACACACACACACACACACACACACACACACACCGTCACTCCACAGGACATTACATTGAGTTACATTCATTTCCTGGAGACCTACCCTAACCCTAATCAAGTCCTCACCCTAAAACTGAGTGACTTTATGACATTATGGGGGCTTGCGTTTTAGAAGATGAGTCCCCACAAAGTGACTTATGGTGATTTATGTCCTCACAACATGAGCAATACACATCCACACACACACTTCATCCCTGCACTGCCAACCTCTTGTTACACCAGGCTACCTCACTTGGCCCAGCCAAACCAAACCCTGGTGCCAGCGCCAATGCAGCTGCTGTAATCTAGGCCAAGCTATTTATAAAGCAAGCAGCCAAGTACAGGCGCAGGGAGCCAGGGGGAGACAGAGGGATGGGAGGATAAAAGAGTGTCTACAGGGCAGAGAGACAGATCTACAGAGTGTAGGTGAGAAAGAGCGGGGAAGAACAGAGAAGCACAGAGACGGGATGGCGTAGAGGGAATAAAAGTAGTGAGAGGGTGAGTGAAAACAGAAAGAGACGCAGAGACAGACAGAGAGCGAAGGGTCCTGTCAGGTGCAAAGGACAGCATGAATACCTAATGGATGAACAGACACCAGCCATCATCTGTAAATGACACAACACGAGCAGCCTCGATCGACACTCCTTCAAAGCCCGAGATTTGTTTTATCTGCTGGTTTGAATTCTGCAGACAAGCTGGCAGGATGAAATGTGAGGGAGGGATTGTAGCGGCTGCAGCGTTTAGTGATTTGGATGTGAAAAATGTTGACAGACAAGTTTTACATGACTTCTGGCAATCAAGCATTAATTAATAGTGATCGACAACTCCCAGAGGGCAACTCCAACTGTAACTCTTTTCACCTAATTAACAAAATAGAGCCTGTTATCATGGGAAATGTGTACATGCAACTGTACCAGAATGTCCAATATTCGTACACGGTGGGGGAAATAAGTATTCAGCACATCAACATTTCGTTCATTAAACATATTTCCATTGCAGCTACACACATCAAAATTGAGACCAGACAGGTATCAACTCAATAAAACACTCCAATCTATAAAAAAAAGATATGTGCAATGTGTGAAATGTGGCGGTGAAGTGAAATGGTTCAGGAAAAGGAGTATTGAGCACGGTGAGCACAAGCACTAAACCAGCTGATTCCACTGATTAGATGTCCTACCTGTGCCAATTAGAATCAGCTGGTGCATGTGGGAAGGTGAGCACCTCCCCTCTTTGAAACAAAAGAGCCAAGCAGGAGCGGGAAAGAGCTCCAGAAAGACCTGCAAGCAGAGCAGGAACAGTCACACAATGCGCAGCACAGCCACAGTCTGCACTGAGACTGCATTACTGAAGACAAGGCACGTTGAAGCTTGTTGGCGTTTGCTACACAATTTTTGGAGAAGGCTTTGGATGACTGGGTGAATGTAACGTAGTCAGATGAGACAAAATCAAACATTTTAGCAACAAAACGTCGCTGTGCTTTGCGTCTTAAAGCATTGCAACAAAGGTTTCTCCACCAATATTAAATAGGTCTGTTCAACACTTTTCCCAGTGTCATTCATCACTTTCTCTATGAATTGGAGTGTTCCACTTTTGAGTTAATACCAACGTCTGCTCTCACTTCATTGGTAAAAGCTGCATTGGAAATACGTTTCATGAAAAGCATGCTGGTGTGTTAAACACTTATTTCCCCCTCCGTACACACATCAGATTGGGAATATGAATGAATGATTTTTAGGGACTTAGAGAGACACCTATGGTTTGATAGTTTTCAAACTTGAACTCCAGGTTTGCATACTGAAGTTCTGATGACTCCAGCGAGTAGTGGACAAGTAACTGTGTGAATTCAAGCATGGTGAACTTTTGTGCTCTGTGAGGAGCCTGGAGCTGCTCTGTATGGATATGACCCAACTCCAAGTTAAAACAATCTTCATTTCACACAAAAATAATGAGTGTTTTTGAAAAAGCTAGCTGGTGGTGGGAAAGATTTTGCAAATAATCAGACGCATATGTCAATTAGAATAAATAAATAGATAAATAACACTGTGTACAGAGTGCTTTCACAAACACTGTCCCAACACAGGGGTTGACAGCATTGTATGTTTTTGGTTCACAGCCCACATCTGGTGGGCCACCAGCAGCTGTTCAGTGTTTTAACCCAGTCCAACAGCTTAGGAGCTGGAGAGATGAGCTGCTGTATAGCTGTGTGAGCAGGACAGAGACAGAGGGAGAGGAGGGGGATGGACGAGGAAGCGCAGGGCGACACGTGCCGATGGTTCCACTGATTGCTTTGCTTTGAAATCAGGTCAAATCTTTGGATGGGTTGTGCAAACTCTCCGACCTGCATGCAGGCAGAGCCGCTGCTTGAATACCAGACACAACAAAAGAGGAAAGGAAAAAAACATGCGGGGAAGGACCCGAGGCGGTCTCAGAGCATCGAAGACAACACAGTGCTCTGAGAAGTGGATGCCCTTTTCTGACGAAGGCAAACAAAGAGGGAGAAAGAAATCTATCTATCCCCTTCACCAGAGGATAGGAAGAGCTCTCTCTTCTTTCACTTCAAACAGATCTAATTTAAAGCCATGGGATGGCAACTCAGATGAGAACAAGTGGTGAAATGGTGCACTGAGATTGCAAACTTTAAAGGATGAGGCTGGCCCAAAAGCAAACTATATGAAAAGCCAAAAAGGGTTCCAGATCTGTTTCAGACAAACCACCTGCCACCAGTGCAACAGACGCTCCAACTGTACAAATAACAGGCCCCCAAATGCCATAAACTTGGGTATAGACTGTCAGTAATCAACATGATGGAGACTGTGAGAGGCAGAGAGAGTGAGACGTCCACAGAGGCAGATTTAAACGACAGAGGAGAAAAGTACTCATGGGAGAAAGGAACAATATGAAAGATCTAAACAAGAATAAACAAGAACCAAAGTAAAGCAAACTGAATCGAGCAGAGTCACACACGCAATTGTATTTCCTTTTTCCAGCAAAGTTACAACAGTGAAAAACAACTGCTGAGAGAAAAATCAACATCGGACTGTCAATAGTCCTTTTCTGTAAATGACAACAGGCAGAAATTGATTGGGATGCGGTTTCCTCATCTCTCTCCTCATAAACAACTCCGAGAAGCAGCCTCGCAGGGGAGCAGGCTTTGCAGACTCACAACCTTAAGATGTCAACAAAGTTTTGTATGTAAAAAGAAAGGGAAAAAAAAAGAAAACAAGGGCTGGAGCTAGTACTTTGTATTGAAGCAAAATGTCTCTATTCACATGTAACTGCATTCAGATTAATGCAACCAGCATCAGAAACTGACGGGCAAAAGGGCAAAAATGCCCCCAAAAAATCTCAGAATGCCCCTAAAAACCGTGATCAAGGGGCAAAATTTACCACCAAGATTTTGCAAAAGAATATATTTACCAGTTTAGGCCAACAAAGTGATGCTCCATCCATTTTGTTTTTATTCAGTTCATTTCATTTCCAGCTCTGTCTCTGACACACTCACATACACAGCGCTGCTGTTCTCATGCACTGCTGTTGTGATACTGTTGTTGTGATGGCAGAGGCCAGACAATCCTGCACCTGCAGTGAACTTGTCTGCCACAACAGACCGATACCTCATTAAAAACGCTCCAACTGTTACCAAAGGAATCAACCCAAATCCTGGGCCGTCACCTATACCACCCAGCAAATAAGACGGCAAAGAAAGCTGCCACTAACACAACTACAACCTGTAAACTAGACCGTGAATAAAACGACTCTCCTCGTCTGTAAGGCATCTGGGGCTCACCCACCCAAACACAGCCAGACAGCTAAAAGATAATCGTGACTTTTCTGCAGCAAGTCATCATTATTAATGGCCATTGTCAAACGCGTTCAGTGTGGAGAGATAGGGCTGGCAGCAGCAACACTGTGTGAACACCACATGCATGCAAGCCACTGTAGTTCAAGGAAATAGCCATCACACACAGGTAAAGGTCGGCAGTGTGTCCCAGGCCTCGGCAAACAATGTCAGCGAGACGGCAATAAAGGTCAGCAAGCTGACGTTAATGTTACAGCTGCCTACACGCGGGTCTTATTGGACGGAATGATCAGTGGGATTATCAGTGCCGCTGACTGAACTCAATGCACCACGTGAAGTAAGACTGTAAGTTTAAAATCTAGAGCAGAGTTTTGCAATGATGCAGTGCTGCATACTCATGTCCATAACTTTATTTCATCCTCAAAACATTAGCGGGGCTAAAGGCTGCAGTTTTAAGACACATCTTTAAAGAACAAACAGGATATGGACGGACAGACAAGCAGATCCAAAAATGGTCGCAGTGTGATTGACTAAATTTCCTGTTCGCTGTTTATTTCAGCCCCTTAATTTCACACCTTCAATAAAAGAAACAGAACTTTTTTTTATTTCATGGACTGTATGATTGCAGCTACGTCTCAATTCACTGGAGTCCATTTGTACTTGGCATCAGTCAAATAAGAGATCATATTCTGTTGTTGTATTGTTGACTGCTATTCTTGAAAGCGCCCACAGAGCATTTCTTTTTTTAGAATCGAACTGGGAAATAATCTTGATTTAAATAGAATCACAGGAGCACGACTAAGAACAAATAGCACAGTGGCTTACATAGCACCCTAAATCTTTCATAATCAGCCCCTGTGCTGTGGACGAGGGCGGGGCTGTCTCTTTTATCAAAGCAACCCTACACAAAACCAATCAGAATTACATATCAAAGAGGAAAGTGTATTTCCCTGAAGCTCTGCAGCTGAAGGTGTGGTAGTGCCGCAGGATGAGGACACGAGGTTTGTCTTAAAGTAGATGCTTGAGGTTTGGAAAGTACAATATGACATCATCGACCAAAGTAACTGTGCTTGATTAGCTGTGCTGGTGTCAGAGACTCCTGCTAAATGAACTGATGAATGAACTAATTAATTGCTGAAAAAGAAATTGCAGTTTACGACACATGACGGGAACGTGGCAGTAAAACAGACACAGCTCACAGGTGTTCTGCCTGATTAGATCTCTGCTCAGGCTGAAGGTGGCTGAATTATGAATTACATGAGGACACCGGTCCCCACATACTAATGAGAATGAGCTTCATTGTATTGTTTTTTGGACCCTGAACCTGAGGTAGCTAAATGAAACTTCACCATCATTAGTTTTATTATTTTGTAAATGAACATCATGCGTTTAGAGTAAAATAGACGATACATCAGGGTATGCGTTAGGCCATGGCTATCTCGTGATTGATAAGTGACTACCACAGCTTGTCCTTGCGTTCTCAGTCAGATCCAGTCAGTACAGAGGCCTAGCATTGAGCATCCTCCCCTGTTCCACCCTCTCATCTCGTCTGGCTCCGAAAAACCATGATGGTAAAGTCCATAATGCCAAACTCAAGGCTTCAAAATGGTCGGTAACGTCACATTGGGTCCTTACACTATCTGTTATACAGTCTATGGCCACAGCAAGCCATGTCAAATTTGAATCTTTTAGAGTATTAGTCTGCATTGTTTACGGAGTTGTTGGTACAAGTGGTATTTAGTTAATGTGAGGCACAGTGCTGTCAATTCAAGATGGCAAAAGTGGCATTTTGCCAGGCTGTTTTACATACCCAACTGAAATGAAGTGGGAGCCAGGTCTGACTGGCACGAATGTTGCCGGCTGGGCCTGGAGCACACCCAATTATTGAGGTGTAATTCCTTCTGTCCTATTAAGTAAAACATTAAAGTGAGGAAGATGTCAATCGAGAACAATATATACAAACTGTCCTCAGAGGAGACCTAATTGCCAAAACAATTAAAGTCACCTGTGTGGGTTCACCATGGGTGTGCAGGGCTTTTAACATTTACCTTAAATACTTTATCCCCTTATCCCGTTTAACAGTACTTGTACACAGGCACAGAGACCTTTAATTAATAGATGCGTTCGACCTTTGGAGAAAATGATCAACAGTATATAAACACAGAAATTGCCATTGCAGATAATTCAGATATTCTGTTACACAATCATGTCAGCTTGCCTAGTTATGTCTGCAGCTCAACTGAAGGCTCATTCTGCTTGAAAACCTCGTAGCGTCAACCTGACATACTCATCAAAATGCAAGGGCTATTGTGGTTTAACGAGAAAAATGGAAAACCGCCATTGCAGAAGAAAACACTGTCATCTTGTCAAATGTGAAAAAATACTTGCGCCCTGAGTGCCACAACAGCTCAATTCAACCAAACTGTGCTTTCCATTGTTGTCTGCTTCTCTTAAATTGCTTTTTGCTTTTTTTCTGTTTGATAAATAAAGGCAAAACAAGCACAGCAGGTCGGTGAGACAACCCCGGTCAGTGTACCAGAATAATATCCAGGCCGCAGCAGGAGCAGAGGCCAGCGGCACTCATTCACTCTGCACTGCATCATGTCTGACCTTCAGCCTGCCAAGCACCCGCACCCTCACGTTCACCCCCCGGGAGCATCACCCAAAAATAGCCTGTCTCACACATGCAAACATATCACCAGCACGCGCATGCACGCTCACCGTATGCACATGCATTGTGTGTGCACGTAATGCGCACACGCTGACACTCACTTTACAGCTCACTTTTCACATCCTCTATCACGCTATGTTTAGTCCCTGATGTGTTTCGTTGCTCCACTCTGCTCTGGGGTTGTCTTACTTTATCGCCCGATATATATGAGTCACACTATCAAACACATTAGACTGAAGTGGGACAACTGTGTCAACCAAAGCAGTTCAACTTTGCACGTACTTACAGCACTGCTGTATGGCAGAACAGTTATCTAGCAACTACTGCAGTAGTTTTGGTGTAATGTGCTTACATGCTGTGTGTCTTTGAGCTTTCTGCCTCCACCTGAATACAATGGAGGTGAAGGGAATTTCAATTGTGTTGCTCCACGCTGTTTTTCTTAGAACTATTTTCCACAAAAGAACTAGTCCCAGTGAAACAGTCCACATGAAATCTGTTGATAAGAGCGTAGAGTGGATTACCTACAGTAATGAGGACAGTGTTTCCTGAAAAAAACAAAAAAACATAAGGTGTTGCTGTTGGGTACGAATAGGAATCGAAACTCAATGCTTTATTACAAAATGTGCCCACAGTACAGTGTTGAAAACAAGTCAATCACCTTCTTCTGCCTCAAATGCCCTCAATCAGCTAGCTAGCATGCTATTTCCTGTTGGCATGACAGCTATCATAAATATCACAAATAGTTATGTTGATGAACTTATTAACATCATATTATAGGTAGGTCTAGTTACGGAAGCATGTATTGATATCAATACACGACAGCTACAGTAGCTTGTAAAATAGCAATATGGGATGCTGAATTTGCTAAATTTACTGTTAATCAGACCACAAATGAGACAAGAATTAGCTAGCTCGTATGCTATTTCCTTACTGTATGTTCCGGTGGGGGTCTGGTGTTGAGTAATGGGAAACGTTAATTCTGAAGGACTATGAATTAACAGTTTGTACTATGTGTAGCTTGAAAAATAACGGGGGCACTGAATTTGATGGATTTACTGTTAATTAAACCACAAATTAAACAGGAATTAGCTAGCTAGCCTCAGACAGCTAGTATAATGGCTAGCTTTTGTTAGCACAGAAGAAAGCAAGTTAACAAATTCTAAATCAATCATCACAAAACCACGAGGCGAGAATAGCAAAGAATACCTGTCAATACGTGCTCGGCCACAGATCTGACAGCATGGTGGATGTAAAGATGTCACTTTGCTGAACAGCAACAGCTACTAGCATCAGAATGTTCAACTGAAACCAACTGCTGGTGGCAGAATACACCAAAACCTGGCATCAGACGTTCAATATGAGATTCAGGCCCTTTTTTTAATGACTTTAATGATTTAAATTAACGTGTTGCCAGTTTTTGACACTATTTAGACAAAGCTCTCGTGCATCTGCTTGTGTTTAATTCCTAAAATATCTACCTCCAAATGGGGCATGAAACTCAAACACCCAGCCACATTGTTGAATTTTCAGAGTGTCACTTTCAATGCTGTTAGCATCACAATTGAATTTCATTCACCTCCATCCCATTTTATCGGGTTAGAGGCACATATTATCACTTAACTTAGGCTCATATGGTAAGGCTGTTGTGGTGAATGTGTGAACAAACTGTTGCTTTATTACACACCCAGGAGCAACATTAGCACTCATTTGGAGTCAAGTTTATGGCCACACTACAAATGAAAATCCAATATTCGCTTCCTTTCAGCGCTGTTTTCTCTTTAGCTGCTAAATGCTCCACTGTGTTTCATCAGCTTGTCACTAAGTTGTCTGTTAGAGAGATGCTGTAGTACGCAGTGGGTTTATATGAGCGTTTAAGCTGAAAACACCTGCATGCCGCAGCTGGAAATGAGGTTGATGACAGCGGTGAGAGTGAAGCAAAACAAGAAAGTTGCAGGTTGTGAAATCAAAACAGTGAATTCAAAGACTGAAGTGCTGTGCAGAGCAGAGAGGAAGTGCAAAGTCAGCTCATAATTCTGTGTGTCTGTCATGACGAGCAAACCGCCTTCACATTACACTTCATCATTTAACACATTGTTAACATTGACTTAGTGGAGCTTTGAGCTGGCATAATTCATTTGGTATCACCCTGTAATAACACAGAGCAGCAACTTAAAGACATTCTGTTTGGTTTTCTATAGCTGTAAGACAAAAACATTTTGCTCGGTGTTGTGTTAAGCTTGCAGCTGGTGCTTGCTTGATTGCACTGGTTATGGATTGAGGAGAGCTCAGACTGACAGCAGCAGGAGCAGCGATGAAAGCTTTGCTCTGCGCTGATTAGGCCTGATATACAGTCGGCACAATGAGGGACGACTTATAATGGCTTCTCTGACCTTACTCTTGACAACCACTTTACCTCCTTACTTTGCCCACTCGCACCTCTGTGTCCAACTCCCTCACTCCTCGTACACTTGTTTCGTGTGGGGGCTGCAGATAATAAATCACGTCGAAATTAAAAGCCACACTGGCTGCAGCTATGCTCACTCTGCGCAATGCAACTAATCGTATTCGTACGCTGAATGTAGTTGATCAGGCCTCAGGGTACAATGAGAGCCAGCCTAAGGATGCTAATCAGAGGCACCGTTGAGATGACTCAGCATTTTTAAAGTCAAATCTCAAATCAGAGTCAGAACAATTTCATTTTGGTGCATGAGGGGTTTGTTTTGGCTAATGACGACATTCCTATGATTCATAAAATCCAACAAATTTCGGACAAAAACATCTTTCACAACTTTATCAAAATGGAGACAGACATTAAGAAATATTAGAAGATAGGAGCAAGTTTTTCAGATTAATAATGGCACAGTTCATTAGCGAAATGGTCTTCATGATGTTCATCCAAACATTTGACCTTCGTGCCTACCACCAGCTTTAACTTAAATGTTGCCTTTGTCAGCAATGATGACACACATAATAAGCGCACTAATTTCAGCAGGGAGGTGGGCCGATCTGACCGGACCTCGGCTGAGCTTCCCAAAGAAACAGGAAGCACTTTTAAGGCGTCTCTCCATTTTACCTAAAAGCTGGTCAGGGGAACAAAATACTGCAGATAAAAGAGAAAAGTGTGTCACTAGGTTTTACTTTCTGAAGTTCACTAATGCAGAAGAAAGGAAAAGGCTTTTACAGGTTGCTAAGAGCTTCTTATAAATATGAGGGCACATGCCTCTCTCTCTCTCTCTCTCTCTCTCTCTCTCTCTCGCTCTCCTCCCTCCCTCTCTAAAAGAGCACAGTGTGATTACAGAAACAGCCCCTCCTCCTGCATGCAGGCCTTTGAGAACAGAAACAGAAGGTAATGTCGGTGCTGGGAGGGAGCCAAGAGCCCAAAGACACAAAAATGTAGGTTGCCATGTCCCTGTTCTTCACTGAGAGGATGTAGACACTGAGTTTAGAGATGTCAAGTTTTTAGCAGTTAGGAAAATGCTGAAAATTAGCAATTTCAGAATAAGTTAGAGACTGTGAGAGCGTGTGTGTGCATGTGCTGCTACAAGCCAAAAACAACCTCATAAAGTCCCTGTTTGCGCTCTGAAAATATCATAAGCAACCTGTTTTTTATTGTTTTGTTTTTTTTTATTTCATACCTCATCCCTTCCTGTCCTCATTTTTGAAAGTTTAAATAAATGTCAAAAGTTCTATTTTTAGCGAAGCCCATTTAATAGAGCCATATAGAGAACAATCTATTGACGTGCTCTGACTGAAGGGTGCGTGGGTGGCATTTCCACTTAAAAGCCGGAGCGTGAATCGTAATGAAGTGAGGAAGCAAAAAAAAAAAAAAAGAAAGAAAGAAAGAAAGGGAGGGAAGGGGCCCGACTCCACCGCTAGCAGCAATGGGTGTACAAACAGCAACCTCACAAAGCAGGAGTGATTCATTTAAAGGGATTTTGTGTATGCGCCATATTTAGCCTCTCTGCTTTGCATTTACATACACAGAGAGGATAAATAAAGAACGCTTCGGAGGGAGACTGAAATGGAATATTAAAGGAACAGAGGAGGGGGGAAAAAGTTAACGAGCCAGCGATCAGAAAGAGGAGAGAAACACGTTCTGAAGAGGAGAGCTTTTAGAGAGATACAGTAGAGAGGGAAGGATGGATAGACTTGACAGAGACTGATGCCAACTGGAAGGATGGAGGGATGGTAGGAGAGCATAATTGGATTAGAGGGGCAGAAAATTAAAAGCATTTTCTTTGCATCCTCCTCCAGAAAACAGAATCCAGTGATCCCAAGTATTCCTGCTCTGAGGTGCTGCGACACAGAGACTTTACTCATCCCAGAGAGGCCTTAACAGAAGATATGTGACAGTATGTGTGTGCATGAGTGTGTGCGAGGCCACATCTATAAAGCACACATGGCCGTGAATAACACACTGAATAATGACGGAATGAGTGTGGTGATGACAGGCTCACGTATGTATGGCTCACGAGTCTGTGTGAGTCATATTGTAATCTGCTGCCCTGCATTGATGTTCCCTGGCAAATAAATAACAGCATCAGGATGTGTGTGTGTGTGTGTGTGTGTGTGTGCGTGAGTGTGAGCAATCGGCAGTGCAGCTCAACACCGTGACAAGACTTCGACAGACAGGAGCAAAAGCTGTGGAAGACATCATGCACTTGTTGCTGGGCCTTGAATCGTGGATACAGGATGACTCAAACGTACACAGACTGACGCACCAACCCACAAACACACACACACGCACACACACACAGCACCAAAATTTAACCCTGAAAGTGAGTTTGCGCTGTCTCACCCTATGCGCGTCCTCCTCGAACACGGCTTCATGGACGCTGCATGCAAACAGCGCCGTGGGGAGGTCGCTCAGATCCATCATCTCCTCCGCCATGCCGTCCTGATCAGTCTCCCCAAACACCATGTCCTCTTCTTCCTCCTCCTCCTCCTCCTCCTCTTCGGGATCGCTGCTGTAGGCCTCCGAGCCATTGCTCCACGCCTTGGAGCTCTCTCGCAGCATGCTGAAGCCTTTTAGGAGGCAGCGGACGGGCAGGTGGGGGACCAGAGAAGCTGGGAACTGGGGAGAGGGGAGGTTAAGAGACTGGGAGCTGGGAGATAAGGTGAATATACTGGCTGGACGTTTGAGAGAAAAGCGCAGGGAGAATGAAAGGACACTGAGACAATGGTGTGTGAGGATTACAGGGTCGCACTGAAGTGTTAGTGATGATACCACACAGGCTGTGGGATAGATAAAAGAGAGAAACGGAGAAGGAAAGGAAGGAAAGAGTGACAGTTAAAGATCACGAGGAGAGAGAGAGATGAACAGGAGCAAACTAAAAAAGAAATAAAGAGAAAACAGAGAGGAAAAAGGTGGATGTTTCATGGTAAGATCTGTATTCCTGACATTCTGTTATTTTGATGGTTCAGTTGAATCTGAGTATTTGCTGGTGACTGAAAATCTATCACCTGCTCAGAGTCCAAAGTGCTGCAACGCTACTGTGTTTAACAGCTCAAACAACAGTTGCTGTAAGCATTACTCTCACTTTCAAAAATACTGTACAACATACATTTAGTCATAAAACATCACCTTTAGGGCCACAAGTGGTGATTCTTTTCAGTTTGGATTAATCTGCTGCTTATTTTATGACTGACTGTTTTCATAAAATGTCCATCACAGCTTCCTAGAGTCAAGGTTATGTCTTTTAATTGCTTGTTTTCTCCAACCAACAGTCCAGCATCCAAAGATATCCAGTTCACTGTCACAGACGACGAACAAAATCTGTTAATATTCACATTTAAACGGCTTTAATTGTCGCTTTAATCATTTTTCAAGCTGGAAAACGAAGCAACACGTGGGAAATGGTGAAAACTATGATTATAGAAAGAGGAGATTGTTTCGATGAAGCCCAGTCTGACGCTGATGAAACATTGTACTGGTACAGAGCTCCATCTAGTGGAGCATTTACACGAATGACGCTTATCAATCATATATTAATACCAATTCTATCTGAAAATCAACCTAATGTCAGATATTTAGGAGAAATACAATATTGATTTTGGATATCGATTATAGACCCAAAACTGTATCCTAATGTCATTTAACCTCTGTAGAATCACGTGCAAACAGAGCACGCGAAGGCCATGACATCATATGTCCACAGTATAAATGGCCGAAGAGGGTTGTGACATCAATATTTGCATCGCGTGCGCTCCAAGGAAACCCCTGAATATTACGTAAAGGGCTCGTGCAAAAGCAGCACGGGCGTTTATCTGAAAAGTAACATATTATTTCGTGAAAGCACTTTATTTTCCGAGGTCAAACACGGTTTTTAAGCTAAAATAAAGCGCGAATTCATACGGAAGTTAGCAGAGTCATGGCTGCACGCGCACGGATGGAGTTACTGTTTTGATTTTCCTTTCTAGCCGCTGAAAATGAGAAAATCGTTGTCTGTTTTACTCACCTCACAACTGTCAGTGAAAGAGGCCGAAACGACCCATCGCGTGTGGATTAACAGCAATGTTTTCAGGGGACTTTATCTCATCCAACAGACTGCTCTGATATGTTTGGGGCGCGCTGACAGATGCTTCGGTGTTTGTTATTACTGGATTATTGGACACTATGATGCAGCCTACTCCGGCGTCAGGGCCCGCAGGTGAGACCAATGAAATGCCGGCAGAGGCTCGAAGTGACCAATGAGGCCGCAGCAAGGGGAGGATGCTCCGCTTCAAGATAGGTGGCGACCGAGCAGCGAAGTGGCTCATAGCGGTCTGTGCTTTAATTTGGCAAGGACGTCCTGGAGAGCAGCATCACACAGTCTGTGGAGCGGACTGTCTCACCTGCTGTGTGAAGACAGTCAGGTGGTCGCATTTCCACAGACATATATCGGTTTTAGATACAGTGCAGTTCTCTGGATCCACCTGTTGCTCACACAACAGGAGCTACTTCGATTTTTATCAGTTCAAAGTTGAGTTTTAAACCTTTTTTTGGTTTTGAAAGTACTTCATTTTAAAGCAGCATAGTTTCAAAAAGACACCAGTTGCTCAGGAGGGTTTACACGCACCAAATTACACACTGGATTATCGGATTATGACCCCACAAACACGGCGAAATGAATTAAAGTGTTTTATACACACTACCTACAGATATCAGGGAGGCCAGCTCGCTGAATATTTTCAGAAGAAAGCTAAAATGCATCTGTTTTTATTTTCATCCTTATTCTATCTTACTTTTAATATCATTAGCAAGTGGGTTTGATTCTCCATCTCGTTCTGCATTCATTTTGTAGCTCTTTATGTCCATTCAGTCTTTTCTGTGAAGCACTCACTTGTTGCATGTGATCTTTCTTGTAAAGCACTTTGAGCAGCAACTCCTGTATGGACGGTGCTATACAAATAAAATGTATAATTCTGTAGAAAGGCTCTCTAGTTTCTAGTAGTGCAGGAGATACAATTTATGCAGCCATTCATTCATCGTGGAGTATTTAATCATACACACTTAATATGCTGCATTGTCCTTCAGCTTGTGAATCTTGGATGGTCACATTTGAAAAACATCGTACTACAAAAACAAACACTGCGCGTCAGCAACATTGACTGCATACTTTCAGTTTTATTTCTTGGTTGGTTTGTCATCAGACACTTCAAGGCATCAGGTTAAAGGGGCAGCCACAATGAATTGTATTTAAGTTATTTTTGCAAAAGCATTAGCCTTTCTGCAGTAGACTAACCTTTCATACTTGGAGTACACATTTAACGAGTTGTACAGTTTATCAGTAATTTCAAGATCCAAGCGTGATTAGTTGCCTCTTTATTACTGAACTGCTACAGTGATGCTTCACTGACCTGCCTGGGTTATGTGCCACTTTACAGTAATTCATCCAGTGTACCGCTACTTTACAAAGGCACACATAAAAATGAATCAACACATCACAATAACTTAAAACAATTGCACCCATTGTTTGGTCAGGAAAAGGAGTAATACAATGAAAATCCAAGAAAACGGAGGAAACCTGCTCATACAAGACCGATATGTAAAGTCAAAATGTTCATTGGCAAGTCTTATGAACAAGTCTGCAGCTACATTTATACAACATTGTTGATAACAACCTGGATTTGAAGAGTAACTCAGTGGAAGAACAGATCCATTGTTCCCATCAATGAGAACAAAATTGCTTCAACAGTCATGGAAGTGAGTCCTTTCATCTCAAAGCTAACAAAGAGTACAGGCAGTAAGCTTCAAGGCACGACACCGTCTCCGCTGTCACACTTCTGAGGCCGTGTTTGGAAATCCACAACGACGCGAACAGCTACAGGTTTCTTACCTTCATTTTTGGAATGAAAACAGCTTACATCTTCTAAAAAACAGGAGTCATCCTCAAGATCACGTTTTGGTTTAGAGATTTAGAAAGGAAAGCATGTGGAGAGGAGTGACAGTGAGACAGCATCTAAAACACCCAGTGGACACCCCTACTGGGCTGGAGGTTGGTCTTGTGTATATGTGAAAAAAAAAACAAAACAGAATATATTCCCATCTTGGCCTTTCAAGTGAAAAGTGTTTGGAAAAGGAGAAAAAAACAATAGGAATACTCAGTTTTAATCTTTCTTGAGGTCAGGCGGGTCGTAAGATGCTTCAGTGGAACTCGCGGTGACTGGTGGTTGCTCCAGGTTAACTGGTATGGGAGCAGGAACCACTCCATCGTTGTTGACCAAAGCGCCATAGGAAAAGGAACCATTGAAGTCTACCAGGCCTTTGTCATGAATAGTTGGGACACCTGGTGATGGAAAGGACAGGGAAGCTAAGGTTTAAGGCGGCAACTGCAAGTTCAACTGACAATTCAAAATGGTGCACGTGTAACGGACCTCATATTTAGAGTTAAAAGAAGTGTGCACCTGAAGATGTGGTTGCACCGACACTCACATGCAAATAACATTGAACGTGTGCCATTGTATGCAAATTTCAGGCAGGTTTAACAGGTTCAGACTGTAACAATAGCATATTGTCTTCTTCATATCTTTATGTATTTATGTGAAGTTTATACAAACCATTAGTCATATTCATGCTGACATACGGCTCAAAGGTCTTGGTCTGTTTCTTGTTTTTGGTGATGAGAAAGACCCCCACGAAACAGAACGCAGATCTGTACAGAACACAAAATAATCAAGAGCAGGTGTTACTGATCACCACACCTCCCAGTAAGACATGAAAGCATGACAGTGAGCCAGCATGCAACATACCAGGACCCTGAAGCAGCTACATGTAATTCAGCTGTCGTTAACTGATTATTTACACCTGCTTTTCCAACTGGGACACGTCAAAATGTCTACTGTGAGAAAGCTCTCTGATGACCGATCACTCACCCCAACAAAAACATGCAGATGTGAAGGACGTCTTCATGGTTGAACTCTAAGTAAAACACAGCTCCTGAAAACCAGAAAAGAGGAAAACTTTGATGACTTCTATGTTGTGACTCTAAAGGTGTGTAGCAGGAGCAAAGCAGAGTTTTTCAACTCTTTTTCTATTGAGCCAGGCAGCGATTTGCATTTGCTGCTCAATCCAGGTCCGATTACTAAAACTACCTGCAGCAAAAAATCCAGTAACTCACCAGCTACCATGGCAAAGGCGGTGGAGAGGATGTAGTTGACGCTGGCAATCAGCGAGGAGTCATACAGCTTAGAAGCTTGGGAGAGAAATCTAAGAAGACAATAACACACAAAAAACTTAATTTTCTTCATCTGTAAAGTAAAAACTTTGAAAAGCAAACCAGTGTTTACATCTCTGACATGACAAACAGTCAACCGTGCAAACCATGCTTGATGCTCCTGTCACTCACCTGGCCTGGAAGACCACTGAAGCCACCATGCACACAAACATGACGCTGAAGATGGGGTAGTTAAGCTGCATGGAGCCCTCGATGGTGAGAACCAACATGCCTGACACCGCCTTCACTGTAATGACTGTGATAGAGCCTGTGCACCACAGTCAGACACAGTTAAACACAGAACAAACAGCTTAAGTGCCTTTTGAACATTAAAAACGTGACAAAATAAAAGTGTGGTAATAACTTGACTTTACAGGCGGCATTTAATTGACTGGCTTTAATGCCGGAGACTCACCCAGTAGAGCGACCAGCAGCAGAATAACAACGAGGTAGTTAGCGCGGCGCTGTTTGTAGAAGTATAAAAGCAGGCAGAACGTGATGATCTCCAGGAGCTGTCAGTAAGGGTAGGCAGCAACAATAAACAACAAATGAATACCAAATAAACAGGAAGCACTGCGGTCGTTGCCAGATTCAATAATAGCAAAATTAATCTCATCGCCAAAGACAAACATTTACGCTGATTAACAGCACAGGTCAGAGAAGGCTGGGAAATGTGACGTGTTTAAAGCAGGTTTGTGGAACACAGTTTGTACCTAAAAGGGGAAGACCAAATAATTAAAAACCAGAAAACACAGATGTGAGATACAACACAGCAGCCCTGCAGTAGACACCAATTTAAAAAAAACATTATGGTTGAGACTGACAGAGGATTTCATGGTCGTATCCCACCAAGTGTCTCTCAGTCAGTGCTGACGATGTTTTACTTGCAACCACTGTTCCTCTTCGCTGATGCAGCTGTGCAGTGTTTGTGTGTTTAATGTATTTATTCATGCTTTTAGAGACATTTATCCCTTGCCACATGAAATAATGATGCAATGTTTGGCAACTGATGCACCAGCACCTCAGGGAGTGTCTGTCTGGCCTCTGCTTGCCTCTGTAAGATGTCTTTAAATGTTGTAAATACAGTGTGGTGATTCCCAGACCGAGACTAAAGATGACACACACTGGTAATTGGTATTCCACCTAACATGACTCACTTGTGCAAGTCCCTTTGTAATAGTTGTAATTGTTGTGTGGTCTGTGCAAAAAGACACATATGCCAACACAGAAACGCTGAACAGCACTTACAAACAGTGACTGAATGATGGCATATCTTCTTATCAACACTATAAACTACATCCACAAATACTGAGTTCAACACTCTAGCACTCTCAGTAAAAGTCACCAAACCTGTTGTATTGCATTTAAAGGTGATGGATTTGCACAACATAAATGATGAGGGCAATGGGTGTGTAGTTTGTGTTAATTTACCTATATTTCATCTGCTACTTAGCAACGTCACACACTAACATTTGCCTGCCACACCTTAATCAACTGTTTTATATCGGTTTAGTGAGCGTGGGGTGGAAATTAAGTGCAGTGGAATTTAACAGAGTACTGAGCTTTGTTCTTCCAAACTTCTTGAGTAAATGAAAACATCTCACCAGATACAAGAGAACAGGCCACCCGACAATGTGCGTGACAATGTTCTCCGCTTTGAGTTTTTCATGAGAGTTTGGTCCAAATGCCACAAAGAGGTATGTTCCTCCCATGGTTAGGATACAGCCCAGGAAGGACAGCCCATAGCGCTCTGAAATGACATTAGAGAACTTTTTATGACACAAACAAAGAACACAGTGTCACTTTTATACAGTCTAACTTTTCATCTAAATAGGGCCTGTGCATAGACAAACTTGTTCGACTGTTATCTCAGTCATTATACTGCAGCGGCTGAGCAGGCAGTACGCACGGCAGATTTCCAAAATGCCTTGAAGCTGATTAAAAATTTGCATACAATGGCACACGTTCAATGCTATTTGCATGTGAGTGTCACATCTTCAGTTGCACACGTCTGCTGAGCTTACTTGCAAAGTCCTTTGGCTTAGTCTTCTCCCGGAGAAAAATAAGGCTTAAAATTGAGCTCGCTGAAAACAAAAAAAAACATAATGTAAATTGTGAATACAAATTTTACATTACCTTTACATTTATTTTGTATATTAAATTAGTTATTAATTTGTATTCATAAATTAGTATAAATTGAGTATAATCAATTTCTTCACATCTACTACTAAAATATTAAGGAACAAATACTCACTGAGCACAGACACAGCATTGAGAGGTGCTACAAGAGCGAGGGGGGCAAAGGCATAAGAAACAAAATTGGCTGCCTCTCCAAGGCAGGTAAATACAAAACCACACCACCAGGTTTTAGTGCGGTAGAAGGCACGAGGGTCCTTGGTTCCAGCTAACGTCACGTGGCTGTATTTCTGCAAGTGAGAGGCGTGCGGGTGAAACACGGTGACTAGCGTAAACACACAGTGTGCTTCAGTATACTTTGCTTAGACAAAGCAAACATAAAGCGGGCTCACACCAAACAAATAAATGAAATGTTTCTTCAGAAGGGCTATTGTGAATTACAAGTACAAACAGGGTGGGCAAAAGTGACAAAAATAATGACAGTGATGTACAATGACGAGGTGATAACTGTATATTCTTTCATCCATACAGGTGAAAGCTGATAACGATGACGTAATGAAAACCTTGACGCTGCACTGACACAAAGCACTGAGACGAGAGGACATGGCGGAAAACTATTCCACATAAGAGACATAACAACTTGACTTTACTTTTAATCTAAGGTCTTATTATCAGGGTGCTTGGACATTTAAATGAGGCGTTTGTGGAGGAGGGAACTGAATACTGTACCTGGATATTTAAGGAGATGCTGACCAGCACATTTCCAAAAATAGCGAGTAAAGTCCCAATGAGGTTATCCTAAAGAAGGAAGAGAGCAACATTGAATTCACTTATTTTGAATAAAATCATACAAACTACAGGTTACACCTAGTTGTAGCTTTATACTTGGTTATGTCTCTGTTGTAACGCAATGACGAGTCCTCGGTGAAACACTCAGACATTTGGATTTTTTTTTTTGTTTACTTTCGCCCTGATAACATTACTGCTGTGGTATCTTCAAAGTTTTGTTTGTTGTGAATTTTCTGACGTGAGAAGACACAGATTACAGCATCATAAAACATCATTATACGCGTTTTAACTCCTGCTACGAGAACGATAAGTAAAGCTTAAGTCTTAACGTACGATTAAAAAGTGAATGTAAGCGTCTCACCGTGTAAGAGTCTCCGTCGGGTCTGCTGGTATCCATCTTGTTCGCCCTCAGAGACAATTTATTAATTATCAGCAGTAACCAGACCTTCAGATACAAGATATTTCATCTTGTCGCTGTGACAATATGCGTTTATCACTCATTTTTTGTGTGTTTATCTGACACTACGCTGTGGAGAACACCATCTTTGAGACGAGGGACATCTTACTTCCGGGTTGCTTCCGCCTGTGTCAGGCTGCGCCCTGACGTAACCAGTTACGCTTAAATCACGTGACATTGGACAGCGACCGGGCTGCTGTTCACACAATTTATAATTAAGATGAACAACGGGTACTCTGTGTTATAGGTATGCCTTTAAATATGACTAAAGCCGCTCATTAATTTCATTAATGATAAACGTTTTCCTCCATTTTCAATGCGTTTGTACTTGTTGTTGCACGTTCTGCAATACCACTTGATGACAATAGGCTGTGCTATTGAGCTGGAATTGATCCAAGAGAATTCACAAAGCAGGAGAAAGATATTGATCAGTTTAATTAGTACTCAAGTGCGGTTAAATTCTCAAGTCTTATTCAGAGTACAAGTGGCATCAGACAGATACCCAGAACATATCCAAGCCTGATAATTTTTTAAATCTCTCATATCCATCACAACCAGACTACATGAGATGAATTAGGTGAAAGCTATGGTATTTCTTCACATACATTAATCTCTTGAAAAATCTTTCCCTGAATGTAGGCTGCCCTTCCTGAAATGACTGATAATAACAATCTCACCCTGGCATCATATTGTATTCCTGACTAACACTGATGGTATGTTTTCTCTTCTCTTTGTGTCATTGAGGGACACAGTACAACACGTCAGCAGCAGTGTTTCTATAACAGGAGCAGTGGAACAAAGCAAAGGCAGGTCAATGAAGGGTGTTAGCTGTTGTTTTAAAAAACAGAAGAGTTTTTTTTTTTTTTCATATGTCCTAACCATGTGAGCAACTGATGAGTCATAGTGGCAAAAAATCTGGCAAAGTGCAGTAGCTGTGGTGACACTAGTCAGCAGTGGTTTAACAAAGTTTGTCATCCCTTTTTCAAGGATGTTGGCGCCTAAAAATATATTGTTTATTACTCCAGTGTCAGATGTCGACTTGACTTTTGCAAAATTACAAAATTAGCTCTTCAATTTTTGAGACGAACCCTGAGATGAAGTTTGCTCTTCACATTTGATTTGCTAACCAGCAGAGGGAGTGAAACATCACAGCTGGGAGAACCCAATCAGCTTGTCCCATTGTGCTCAAATCGAAGCTAAGACGCTCAACGTCTCCGCTGTTGTTTGATGTTCGACTGGCATTTAATTTCACTCTTGCCTGCAATGATCTGACACTTGAATGCATGCCTCATATGAATGTAATTATGTATTTTTTGGCAAACAGTGCCTTTGTTTTCTGGCAGGTCAGACTGCTTGTTCATCAGAGGATACATCTGACTGGAAACAGGTATAGTCTCCCTCTTCATCAGAGACCATAAAGCCCTTAAGGTTGTCAGGACAACCACTGACAACAGTTGCTCGCTGTCATCAAAAGGGTCGCATGTTCTGCAAGCGGACTGCAGTCAGGTCACGCATGCATAATACATGATATACAGATCAATGCATTTAAGAGGCTGCTTTAATTCAGCAGCAGCATGCTTTACATAAGAAATTAAAGGCATTCAGACAAGATATAAAAGAAATGCTGGAAAGAAACACCTAGAATTTAAAACAGAAGATAAAGTGGAATAAAACTGATTAAAAAAGAGATTAAAATTACAGTGCAGCCACAAAGAAGTGAGTCTTTGCTGTATATATGTGGTGCAAAACTGAATGCTGCTTCTCCAGGTTTAGTTTGACTCTGGGAACGGTTAGCAGACTTATCCCAGGTGATCCGAGAGGTCTGGTTCTTCATAACGAAGCAGCGGATCAGATCTGAGTTCTCTTCGACACACCAGCATGTTATTAAAACATCACCCCATCATTTCAAACTACAAAGCTCTCCTCGCCTGTTACGCTCTGGTGTGCTTCACAGCCTGCTGGAATGAGATGTGGCGTAATGGCCCATAGATACTCATCACACAGACACTGATTACAGCTCGAAGATGAGTAGAGACAGCCAACAGGTGATTCTTCCTCAGGGTGTAAAGAGGTGTGTGTATAGGTATGCAGGTGGATCTTTTTTCCACTGCATTACCTCATGTGAAGTACGAATCACGTTATTCAAGGTGAAAACACCTTTCAATTATCGTCATTATCCAAATGTCTGGAATATAATGAGAGCAAGAAAAAAAATTATAGCATCAACACCTTAAACAAGACTATAAAAGTATAATGTTTTTAATGAAGTCTTTTGCTTGTGTTTTCATGTTGAGTTTAGTTTTAATTGAATTTAGGTGATTCACTTTGATTACTTTAGTTGTAATTTAGTCCTTTTTATGCTGTTCAGTTGAATCGTACAGCTAATACAAACACTGACAAATGCAGCAATGTGATAGATAAATCTAAAAAGGTATTTTGAAAACAAAATAAATGAACAATTAAAGAAACTGGGAGTTGAGGAAAAGCAAATTAAACTTAAAGAAAAGGTCTTAATGCAACATATTGAAAACAATGCATAAAACTGTCAAAGAACTGATGCAACTTTTCCCACAACAGAACTGCAGTGAGGCTAAATGTGCACACACAACACATTAAACAGCATCAGCACAAACTGATAATGTGACTTTCGCAAGATTTTTGTTGTTTGCTATCATTAAAAAATTGCTTCCAATGGATTTAATGCAATGCAATGATTTATTGATTTGCAAGAAGCATCAGAAGCTCATTTGAAAACCTCTGTCATGTTTTTTTTAGTACAAACATCATTACAGAAACATCAAGAAATCACATTTAATGTGTTTTTATGTAGTTAAATATGCAAATGCTCCACAGCGCGGAGCATCTATTTTGAGTCATTACCATACCCTCAGACTGTTAACTAAAACACAATTATGGCTATTTGTCATGCCTCATGATACTCACAGTGGAATGGTAATAGATGTTTTATTATTAGAAGTTTCAGGGGTTTTTTCATTGTCTTCAGATCCTGCCGGGTCAGAAAATTTGGGGAGGTAAAGGTGTGTTTCCTCCTCAGGACATCCGGTCATCCTGCATAGCGGACAGACCTGTTCACTGCCACCTGTGTGTGTGTGTGTGTGTGTGTGTGTGTGTGTGTGTGTGTGTGTGTGTGTTTAAATCCCTGAGGATGAATGAATGGATTAGCAGGCTGATGCGTGGATAAATCAGTGTGGAAGAAGCTGATCTGACAATAAGATCTGACAAAGAAAGATGCTTATGATTATTTTTATTATTATTATTATTTTCTTGGTTATTTTCTAATCTATTATTATTTCCTTGATCATTCGTCAAATATGTCCAAAACCAAATCATTTATAAATTTACTTTAGTTACTTTTACATACTCTATATAAATATGTATATATATGTATACAAAATGCAGCAAATCCTCATATTTGAGAAGTTGGAATCAGTAAGTTTTAAGCACTTTTACTGGAAAAATTACTTTAAAGATGAATTTGCTTTGAGAACAGTAGCAGATTATTATTTTTTGTCTACTGTCTAAATGATTAATTGACTTGTTTCAGCTCAATGTACATTTTATTGTCAATGAATCTGCCTATAATTTTTTTGTTTAATCAATGACTTTGTGTCAAAAACCCCCATCACAGATTCTCAGAGCCCACGATGACATCTTCGTCCATTGTTGAGTTTTTGCTGAATAAATTATGCAGACAATTAACCAATTATCAAAACTGTAGCTGCTGACATTTCTGCTGATTGCCCGATTATTTAATGGACTGATCATTTCAGCTTTAAGCATCCGGCACAGCCCGTCATCCCTCTGCCTCTGTCACAGGATAGAGGTCAAAGAAAAAACTGACTCATAGGCTTTTTCCTTAATTTGTTTTTGCCCCGGGTTAGAAAGAAGTTTCCATTGACATCTTTTACTTCTGCTGAAATTTTTCCCGTTTGGCGCCAAGTCGAAGCGCCCGCCTTTTAAAAATGCTTTCATATCCTGATCCTCATTTCCAAGAGTTTTGTGTATCCTGTCACTTCGTCTCATTCGGCACACAAAAAGCAGCTGCATTCTCAACGCTCTCAGAGATGACAGATTTTGCGATTACTTTCTGTTTACTATCAACAAAACATCTTTGGGTTGTCTTCTACCAGCCGCTTGCGATGCGTGGGCACCGTCCACCATCTCTGGAGGAATGTGCGAACGTTAGCATGGCAGTGTGTATTTAATGACTGCCTGGCCTGTTTTAAAAAACCAAACAGACCAGCATCCATTTGTAATGACTGAAGAATGTGCGTACGTTAGATAGGAACAGGGAATGAAGGGGACGTATTCATTACGATATGGCACCGTGCAACAGGAAGTCATTACGGCCGTGAGGTGATACTCCATCTTGTGAAGGAATGTTAACACGTTAGAAAGCGGTGGTGGAAGAGCAGGCTTTTCCTAAATCCTCTGCAAGTCCAGGCTTGTCAGGAACATTTCTAGCAATGGAGTGACAAATGACAACATTAGAAATAAATGCTGGGGTGACTGTATGAGCACATCTGAGCACAGCTTGTAACTGAGGGTGTAAGGCTGACTGTGCTGACAAATCAGCTCAGGCCTACCATTGTGATTTTTGGGCATCCCTCCAGAAGACTGGTTTCGATGACATTGTGTGAGCTTTTAACCATCGGGATGAAGAAATATATGACAAAAGGCATACTCATCGATCAGTTTTCAATCGTTCATAACGCCATTCATTTTCGTTCAGTCTTATTCGTGTTAGCTGTCGTGGATATTTGGAGTCTCTTTGGGAGGAAAGCAGATTGAATTATTTTTAATATTTCACCAGAGGACACGTTTAAATTGTTCATGTTCGTGAAACAGTAATTTCCTTGATGAGGAGAATCTCAAACATTTTTAATATCCAGTTTAGAGCCAGAGAGCACTTTAATTTGTTCCATCCATTTAAAAGATTCTCATAATAATCCTGTTTCATTCCAGCCTCTCGGCCTTTTACGTGACAACTGTCCATTTGCAGCTTTGCTAAAATTCACAGTGATCATCCCCTTGAGGAAACTGAGTTACCCTAAATTCAAATGTACAGACTCAGTCATGAAGGAAGCTTGCGCCGAAGCATCTGACTCACCTGAGATAACAATGAAGAGCCAAACTGTGTCCGTCTTCCCTCCCATTGTTCCTGTGCATGCCCAGCTCATTCACAGCTCTGTTGTTCTGTGTGCCATACCTGGCTATTATGTGTGAAAGGAGAATAACAGTGTGATAATCTCCGTAATTACTGATTTCTTATGCATGAACACGGATGAGAGGCTCTCAAAGGCTGGAAATGACATTTCAGCCTCGACCCTATGAGAGACTTGGAGTATGTATGGAGGCCTACTCTACAGAGTTGATTTAGCATAGGCTTTTGCAAACAAAGGACTGCATGTGTTTCCCAACAGTCTTATGAAGTGAGTCCATGTAGTAAGATCCTTTATCCAAACAGGTGTTTTTGGAGCATTCCACAACTTTCCCTTTGCTGCAAATTGGTGATTTTGGGGTGAAACTAGATGAATAAAATGATCTGAATTCTGAATTGTTTTGAGTAATTTCACTTCATTAATCAGAAATGATTTAAATATTTCTGTCAAAGTAAGAAAGGGCTTCAGTACCTGACTTTAACAATCTGGTTTCAAGCCTGCAGTGCTTCATGATGCAATGACACATGATTGAGTACCATTTAAACTGACAATATAACCCAGATACCGTGTTTGCATTCAGCATCAAATATTCCATGACACAAAATAACAGTACTGTTACTCATTTAGTTTCAGGAGCTATTTTTAAAAAACGTAACGTGTGTATTTTTATGCATTTGATCCAAACGCTGGATACCAAACTTTGACTCGGTGACACACTGAGATGTTGTGAGAACCCACATTCAACACTTCTCGTGCTTCGTGGCCTTTTTCTTCTCTCACCTGCAGTTATGAGAAGAGTAAGATAACACTTTGTCTAAACTATTGACCCCGACGTACTGTATATGTTACACGTTTTTTGGAGCGTCGCAGTGCATGCGTGTGTGTGCGTGTGAATGTGTGTGTGTTTAAGTTGCGGTGATGAGCTCCTTTATTTCCTCTTTGCTCGTCAGCTGTACACTTTTTTGGGATTATTATGAGAGATTTAGTTTATTTCTGTTGTGCCCACTGAGGGTACATGATTTATGTTTTTCTAGCACCTTCTGCATTAATACACAGGTGACAGTAGAGAAGCAACATTAAAATGCTGCTGGTGTATAGATGCATAATGATAATGTAACGCTCAGCAATGGGTCATTCTGCATACTTTTACTTTTGCACTTGTAACAGTGTATTTTTACTCAGTCATTGCTGCGTTTACTAAAGGATCTGAGTACGTCTTCCTCCAGTGTGTAAGATATGTTTCTACAGCTATCTTTATGCATTTACTAATGAGTGAGAACTGCACAAAATGCATGAAAAGTGCTTTGACCTGCAGTGAGGATGTGCAGACTTTATTTGACTTTGTGTGTGTGTGTGTGTGTGTGTGTGTGAGAGAGTGTAGCATTGCTCATGAAGACGGACCTCACGGATGCTGCCTGCATGCTTCCTGAAACTGCAGCGTGACCTTAGACACGAGCAACTGTGCACAACTTCAGCCTGTCTGCCACATCTCGTTCCAGGCTGCTTTTGGAGTGAGGCCTTGTCTGTTTGTGTGTGTGTGTGTGTGTGTGTGTGTGTGTGTGTGTGTGTGTGTGTCTGTCAAAGAGAGAGAGGGAGAGACAGCCCTCGTCTGTCTGAAACTTGAGGAGAGAGAGCAGAGCAGAGCGAACAAAAGCCTGTGTTTAATTTTCTTTTTTTTCCTCTGTTGTCTTTGGTAGTTCCTTCATATTTTCAGAGCCCTGCAATCACGGCATCTTGTTAGCTTTGGATTCAGGTTAGACTTGTTGCAGTAGACGACAACTCCCTCCCTCCCTCCTTCTCCTCACATCTTCTCCACTCTTCCATTCGCACTTCTGTCTTGATTTGTGTTTTCTTTTAAATGGGTGACAAGCCGCATTTGTCTTGAAGGCATGACTGTCTCTCCCTGCCTCCTCTATTCATTCTGTCCTTCCCTTTCTCCTTCTTGCCTTCCTCTCCTCCCCCCTTTTGCATTAGCAGGTGAATTCTCTTTTCAGGAGAGACTAAACTCACACAATAGCAGGTGCATGTCTGCCGGACATGACTCAAAAAGGCTGCTTAGATGGTCTGAAACAAGCCAACTATTCACCCTAGTCTGATTAATACAGTATTTAATCCAAGTTGTTTATCCTTGCATACAATGCTCCCATTTACATGTTGTTGAAGACTGAACTTTATGTTTACTGTCCAATTTTCTTTAGTAAATCCTTTAACCTGCAGGGTGGGATGTGCACACAGCCAGTGCATCTTAATTAAATATGCTTCAACTTCAGGAAAAGTTTGTGTGGCAATTTCATTTTTAAATATCGTCTTCAATTGTTGAATCCAAACATTTCAGTCCATGCAGATGATGGCATTCACTGCTGGAAATAATTCCAGTTCACTTGGACAATAAAAACAGATCTCAAATTCAGAAATTATTTCACTTTTATTGAGTTATTTTTTTGTTGAAATAGTTCCAGTCATTTCCTTCTTTGAGAACTTGACGCTTTGCAAGAAGTAATTGATCTGGTTTGCAGTAATGATTGCGCTGCAACCAGAGCGGATGAGTAAAACGTAAATGTTCAATCAATACAAAATGCTGCTTCACATCAAATTAAATATCTTTAGTTCATTTCTACTCCTCTGAGGCCCAAAGAGACACAAGAGCACCCAAATCAGAAATCCAAGGCAGTTAAAGAGGCAGCATCCTCAGACCTTTGATTTCATTTAATTCACTTGTGTTATTTTTTATATTACAGATGCGGTTTTCTTTCCAAAGCTAAATTACGATATGGTTACAAACTATTATAATATAAACTCACATGTACATAATAATATGTGTAACCTTTGCAGTTTTGAATGTCATGTGCACATTGTTTTGGACAACTAACAGTAAATTTCCAACAGTTTTAAAGTTAAGAGCTTGAGCTTCTGACACTGAATCAAAATAACCTTTTTTGGGGGGTATTTTATTATTATTTTTGGGTAAGTAATGCAACAGAAGATAATGCTAATGTAGCGAGTACTCATCAATGATAGCTAAAGTTACAGCTAAGCAAGCGTCAGTCCTATACTGATCCAAACTGCAGGGATTGCATTGCACAAACCAACTCTTAGCAGCCATAGCTATTTGAGTCTGGGCCTCCTACAAAAATCAAGACAAAATAAAATTTAGTAGAACAAATAAAGAGTAAAGAAAAAAGATTTCTGACTCAACAGCTGTGAACTTTTGACCTAAATAGAAAATTACTGTAATAAATCCCCACGGGATTAAATAACAGCCAAGCAGGTAGTTTATTACAGTGAAAAACTGATGAATGTATCTCTGTGTAACAGACTTGGTGGATCAAGCCTAGAGGTCACGGGGATTGCGCACCACTACGTCAGCCTTCCTTGTTACTCCGTGTGCGATGGGACGCGCCCTGCTGCGGTCCTTGAGCAGGACACGCTGTAATTGTTCCAGAGGATTGAGGAGAAAAGGAGTGCGTGGTTCCTCTAAACCTCAGACGAGCCGAGACATGTAGACTGAAACTGGGTGCGAGACGAAGAAAGGAAAAGGGAGGGAGAGAGAGAGAGAAATAGATTATGGGGAAGTATCACGGGTGAACATGGAAAATTTTCTCTTCCCTCTAATCAGAGCTCGCTGGGTGAAAGTCAGTGTGAGCAGTTTTTCTCAATATTTATACTGGTATTTTGAGATGAAAATATATATGGAGAAGAAAATCAATGTAGATGAGAAGTTGATATTTACACCCATTTCCTCAGTTTGGAGTGTAAGTTACAGCATTAACAGACTGCACAAGACGCAGAAAGACAATAAACAATCAATAAATGTGACATAGAAAGAAGAAGATGCAGAGCGAAAGAAGGGAGTGTTGCCAGGAGAGAGACAATGAACAAGTGTAAGACAGAGTCATTAAAAAAAGGTAATGTGTATACAAGGAGGGCATGCCTGCAAAAAAAAATCTGTCTGAGGGTTTCATCGCTGAGCCCAAGGTGAGGTGGTCTGAACATGTTCCCTGCTTTATTTGGGATGATGAAGCAACAGGCCCTGGAAAGCTCTCCTCCTCCACTATCCCACGGGAATATCAGCACTCATCCATAGAAAAAGAAGGACAGAGAGGGATGATGGGTGGATGAGGAGAAGAAGGAGGAGGTGGAGGAGGAGGGGAAGGAAGAGGTGACGGGAGGGTGGAAGAGAGAGATATTTATCGTCAGGGGAAGGCGAGGATGTGTAGAGAAATGTTTCCTGCTTCGTTTAAGAGTGGTAATTGATCGAACCTGCACTCATGCCTGATTGAGTGTCATTTCCCAGACACACATCCTCACCACTGCCCTCATCCTCCTCAGTTTCCACCCGACTTTGACCCGCAAGTGAACATCCATGCCTGTATGCACACTGATACTGCATGCTGACATGGGACAGATTGCATAAACGTACACAACTACAGGCACACACCCTGTAAAATCACGCAGCAACATTTGACTCATACAAATGACTGAAACATCAGGGAACATTTTGTCTTTTAATTGCAACAGCCAACCATTCCATGCAGATAAAGAGCAGATTGTTGCATTGTTGTCTCTTTGTGGAGAATATGAGCTGTACTGTATCTCCTCTGAACCCACACCGCCTGCGTGTAGAGTTACCGCCTGCAGGAAATTTTCGCCAAAATATCAGGCTCGGCTTTTCTCCAGGGTGTCGAGAGCCTGAGGCTACGGGGACAGAGGGAGCTCACCTGGCAGATGTTCATTATGCGTTAAAAGTACTAATGATGCCATGTTTGATGCGTCGTTGTGTCTTGTTGGCCAAATTCCCTTTTCACTCATAATGTCACCTGAGCTGGCAGGCGGACAGCTGAAGACTACTTGAGCAGGGTTTTATGATAGATTTTTGAGTGACAGTGAGATGGATGTGTTTTATGGAATGCTTGTCTTTATAAACAGGTTACTTTAAATGCTATAGCCCATTAACTATACCAACATTGTGACCATACTCCAAGGCATAGATCTTAAGTAAAGTCATTAGAAGCTTTCCATTAACTTTGCATGAAAATTTTAGTGAATTTGGCCCATGTTCTGTCTGGTGGTACAGTACAGTAAGATAGTCAACACATAGGCCTAGAAGCTTGCTTTGTTTCTGTAATGTGCAAATTATGGCATTGTTTGGAGAATGGTCAGCTCTATGAATATCCAAAAATATGCTTATTATTTTTGCATAGAGTCATATGAGAATGCTGTTACCAGTAAATCTGAAGGTATATCCAGCAGCCAGTTAGCTTAGCTTGGCATAAAGTTTGGAAACGGTAACAGGTAGCCTGCTTATGTTCAAAGGCAATCAGTCCCTCCAAAGTTTTAGATCTTCCCATCAGAAAGAAAGTGAATAAGCGTGCAGTTGCCCTGTTAGCACTTAGCCGGTTAGCTTAACTTAGCATGTTGAAATAGAGAAACAGCCAGCCTGGTTCAGTCCAAAGGTGACACAATCCAGCATGAAGCCCACCAGCACCTCTAAAGCTCACTAATTATCATGTGGTATGTTGTAAAAATCAGAAGTTATAGTTTATGTGTTGGACTATTTCTTGGCCAGTACCATCCTGACTCTGTCCTGGTTCTACTGGTCCACACCACAAAAGAAATTGTCTGGCACAAAAATCCACTGTTGAATTAAAACTTGTTGTTTCTACACTTTGTTTTCATATGAATTAAGCAAGCTAATCAGTGGCATTTAGAGGTGCTGGTAGGAGGATTTTGTTACCTTTGAACAGAGCCAGGCTAGCTGTTACAGTTTTATGCTAAGCTAAGCTAATGAGCTGCTGGCTGCAGCTTCATATTTAACATAAATGAGAGTGGTATCAATTTTCTCATGTACTCTTGCTAAGAAAACGCTTAAGCATATTTACTAAAACCTCTGACTAATCTTTTAATGGGTGAAAACTTGCAAAACCATCGGTTAGGCCCTTTAATTAAAAGAGCACTGAGCTGCTCTAAAGTTTGCACACAATTACAAGAACTCTTAAATTCACATTAGATTTTATGGTTATATGTGTCCTCTGTGAAGCAGTCTGGCAATGTTCCATCAACCCAGGCCAGAGTGACTCTCAGCACATTTCTCTGGAGGTGCTGCAGATAAGAGTGTCCTCGAGGAAGGTGACGATGGAGCGAAGCTGCACCCACCTCTGGCCTGAGGGGTCCAGAATGAAACCTGATATGGAGATGAGCCCAATACCTGCTCTCTGTTTGGGTGGGACCACAATCAGTAGCCTAAACACCATAAAGCAGCTGTGTGTGTGTGTGTGTGTGTGTGTGTGTGTGTGTGTGTGTGTGTGTGTGTCCTGCTGTAACATGAGCATTTAGTTTCACTTTTGAATCTTGATGTTGTAACTTAACTGCAACCTAGACGTCCTCATCTAATTCTCCTCTCAGTGGTTTTGGTCCATATGGGTGCAGTGCGGTTTTTGGTTCCAGACTCCGATGATGGGTGTTGGATCTCACCTGTCAACCTGTTGCAGCCTTCATTAAAAATGTAAACACACTCACACACCTCTAGGATTTCAGTTTACCCATGATCTGTTTTCAAATATCAGATGTTGCCAGTTTCAACTCCCATTTCAATATTCTATCAGAGACAACGTTTCTTTAAATCTCGACGCTCCTTGAGTTTCTTGGCAGCTGTTTCCCTCTGACTGACATTACCTCATTAATTTGTCTGATCTTTGATATGGCAGGTGATGCACAGATTGTGTGACAGACAAGATTATCGCCTGTCTGTATCTACCACTTTTGTCTGTGTGTGTGTCTGTCGCTGCGCAAGTGTGTATGCTTGGAGACGTCATGTTTATATTACAGAGAAAGAAAGCGAGAAAGTTTGCATATGTACGTAATTGCAGATCTATGTGTGTGCAACCTTCAGCGTTCATGTGTCATTCCACACGTGTTGTTAGCTTACTGGCTCTTTCAATTGTGTTCATACCGGTCCCCTCCAAAAAACAAAAGCAGAGTCTGAGAACGAAATGAAAGAGGAGTCACTCTTAACAAACACGGCAGAGACTGCAAATACCAACAGATTTTCCACTGTCTTAAACAAATGGATCCTCTCAGTCTGCTTGGAAAGGGGCCTGCATGCTAACCTTGCAGTAGAAAAACACCTGAAAGATTCCACCTGAGTCACCCTGCTGAACTTTTAACTGTTCGGTGAGAAGCTGAGATGTTTGCTCCTGCACGATCAAAAGCTCAGGCACCTTTTTCCTGGGCAAAATTTCATCACGTGTCTTAGCAAGCATAAATCTTCTTTGCTTAAAGAGATGTACACACTGTCAATGCATTTGCTCATGTGGGACACGAGCTAAGCTAGTCTTAGGCGTGTAAACAACTTTGGTCTGGCCTGGTGATTAACATTCTGTTTAACCTTTTTTTGAGCTGTAAAAATCTTCAGGGAGTTAATACCTGGATTATCAGTTGCAGGTAAACACACTGCTTTATTTCTATGTCAGACACAGTAATCATTTGCAGTAATTTTCCCTTCCTGCATTTCTTTTATGGATGCACCAGGCATCCTTTTGTGTTTTATGACATTGTGCTAATTTGATGAAATTGCAGGAACTACACTCCTCATTTTGTTGCCTGTAAATTCCCCTTGTACAGTACCTACTTCATCAACACACTCGCCCCTAAGCAGTGCTCAGAGAAATGCATTCTCATTGAGCAACGCAATATTCTCCTCTGCAGCGTCTCCTTGCCTCAGGTGTGTGGTGTCCGATAGCTAACATGTAAATGTCAGTGCTTAAACCTTGAAGTGACTTCTAGAGCTCCTAACTATGGTTTACCTTCCTGTCACCTCCCCATTTTGTCTCCTGTTCCATCCCTGTCAACATTACCATCAACATGCTGCTTTTTCATATTCTTACTGACACCTTCTCACTCTCAATTCTTCCTCCATTCTTATACTCAACCCCCCCTCCTGTCCTCCCCCAAGCCCTGATCTCTCACTCGGGTCAATGTGGAGTTTCTGGGAGTGGCTGCTGCTGGGTGCTTGTGTGTGTGTGTGTGGGGGGAGTATTAAAAGGAGTGGGGCTGAGAAGGTGTGGGGTTCTTTCCAGACTCTTGGTGCCTCTCATAGTCCAGGCCAAACAAAGTGACAGCAGGATTCTGCTGAAGAGGTCTCACTATTCACCTCGGTATCAGAGCTCAGAGGAGGTCAGAGCACCTGGCTGAGGTCAACGAATCATGCAAACACACACATTAATACACTAGCTGCACACAGTGGCCTAAAAACATCAAGCACACATGCACACACACACACTCTGAAGAAGATTTTACCACCCAGCAAAGGACTCACAAGCATTATTTGGTTTAGCATACCAAAGTCTGTCATGCTCAAAGCATGTCTGCACAGACTGAATCTGAATGATAGCAAATAGCATCACAGCAATGAGAGCCAAATGATCAGAGCAGAAGAAAGAATAAGGTGTGGCTCTGGAATTATGAAAAATGAAACCTAACTTCCACTTCAAAAAGAAAATATGACTTAAAGAAATAACATGTCTGGATAAGAGAGAGTAAATGCATTTAGTTGATACTTACACCTGCAATACACAAGATCTGATGCTGAGACGCTGTACTTCTAAGTCGTAGTTTTTGCCTTTATCTAACAAACAGGAACGCAATCATTTTCTGATTTGCTCCATCTGTGTGTGAACTCCATCTCCTCCTGCTAAATGCTACTTCACAATAAAAGCATTTAAGAGCTGATGATGCTGCAGCAACATTTGGACAATATGGATCCTCAGCACAGTTCAAACATGGAATTTTGATTCTTGTCAGATACGTGAAATATATATAACAAGAGACACTGCATGCATTTACACGCCACTCTTAGTTAAAGTGAAGGTCTAGCAGTACATAGCGGGAAAGGGCGGGAAACGAAAGCAATTGAGGAAGATTGGGAAAAAGTGGAAAAGTACACGTGTCGAGGCTTTATGGTAACAGGTGCACCAGTCGCTGGTTTCCCAGTATGAGGAGCAGATAGAGAGTAACACGCCCCAGGCTCCTTATATCTCTGTCAACCCTCAGCATACATTCCTCCATGACAAACCTGGCTGTAGAGCAGATGGCGAGATAGAGAACAAGATGGAGAGATAGGGGTTGATGAGAAAGATCAGGCGCAGAACAAAAGAATTAGCTTCTCTTTTCATTAGTTTCTTCACCTGGTGTGACTCATTCGCCGCAGTTTAAGAGCGTAAATTTGCATGATCATTATGTTTAGGGGATAAAATGTTCTCAAGCAGTAAGAGCAGGATAGGGTTTAGTGGTTAAACAGTCTTAAGGGAAAGGAGGAGCAGGAAGAGAAGGTGAAAGGAGGAGCAAGTGGGAGACAGGAAAAAGAGAAGAGAGAGTGGGAGGAGAAAGGTGGTGAGAGAGCCCCTCCTCAGCAGCAGTGGTGCGTAGAGCCAGTGCTGATGTCTGTTTGTATGCCACCATGCATGGCTGCATCCTCACACACACACACACACACACACACACACACACTAAACAATCACACACAACAGACGGAAGCAGCAGGACACTTGGGTCTTGGTTTCTTACTCCGAGGGGGAGTTTCAAGGCATGAAAGGCAGCCGTTTGAACATCTTGTGACATCGATCCATCTTCTGTTTCCCCATCGTTCCCGCCCCATCGGGTCTCTATGAGGCCGCTGACACTTTTACACAACGTGACAGTTCAAAACAGAAGAGACTTTGAAGATAGGCTGATAGAACTTTACTCAGACCAGTCTTGAGCAAAGGTTCATTTTCTTAAGGTGATTCTACCTGAGCGTTATGAAAGCCAACAGACTCCCAGCAGAAACTGACTTCCCCTCTTGAGAGCTCGCCTTCCTGCAGAGATAGAGGAAGACGTCTGGGATTATTTAAAACATGAAAATATCATATGAGCATGTTTTATTAATTGATGTCTTGGAAGTTTCCTGCAAAGAACTATGTGATTTAGTGGTAATTATAGAGAAAATAGCACTCTCTGGTCAGTTTAACCCAAATAAACATTAATTTATTATTCATCAGTCTTTTTTTATTGTCCTTGTTGAGCTGTATGGCCTTTTTTTCCTTTGCAAGCACACTAAGTGCAGCATTTAAACCAGAGTCACATTCCTTGTATCTACACACATACTCGGCCAATAAAGCAGATTCTTGTTCTGATTCCGGTTCACTTAATATTGGAAACTTTATCCTCCATATATGTTGGCTTGTTGGCTTGACTCACTGTCTTTTTTTTAAAAGTATTTGCATGTTGAGCTGACCTGCTGTGCTCTTGCCAGCACCAAATTATGTCATTTTTTTCCCCCAGAACACTTTAATTCACTAATCTTCAGCAATTACTATAAAATGTCTCATGATTAAATGCACATTTCTTCTCTTTTATAATTTTTTTGGACTATCGTGTAGAACTTGCTGCCCACCTTGACAGTAAAGAATTTAGAAGTTGCTTCATTGCACATTTCAGAGCTGTTTATTCTGTTGAAAATACAGTGAAACTTTCCTTACATCCACCCAGAGCGTGTCAGAGGATGTGGCTGGCGTTTAGATGTGTGCGTCGGGGCCTTCTGGGATTTGGCCTGCGGTTGAAGTGCAGAGAGAGAAACAGGGGAAGAGACTGAAGTGAGAACAAAAGAGCTTAACATTTTGAAGTGGTAATTTCACAGCGCTAATGAAGGACAGGGTGGGTGAGAGAGAAAGAAACCGCAGGCGAGAGAGAGCGTTCACACCCTAACCGAGCTGATGAAAAGAGAGGCTGGTGGCTTCGTGGGTCCACATCCATCCGCTGTTCACTTCTTCTCTCCCTCTTTTATGACCTATGCTTCTACAGTTTCTATATTATGAATGAGATGTTTGGTAAAGAATATGCACAAGCTGGTGTAATCAGGCTGGAAACCAATTTTTAATCAACCACATTTGGAAGGTGTCATAAACAAGGATGGAGCTTTAACTGGAATGACTTTAATTAAGTTTGATTGTGTAGATGCTCTTCCAGGGCTTAGACTGTATAATGAAGGTGTGCCATCCGCAGAGAAGTCGTCCTTCTTTCTCTTTCTCTTTGGACCTGATGCCAACTTGCCCTTGGGCCTCTGTCTCTATGTGTGTGTGTGTTTCTCTACAAGGGTGTGTGTGAGTGTGTGGGCAACAGCACGCACCCTTGTGTGTTACCACGCCAGATTCCCTCAGGTGTCAGCCGCCAGAGGTGCTCACACACACACACACACACACACACACACACACACACACACACACACACACACACAAATGAACAGATAAACAGCCCCATGCAATTATACACACATATTACTGCGTGTGTGTTTGTGTAAGTGTGTGGGTGGAAGATGATATCCCTGAATGACACGAAGACCTTCCAAGCTTCACTGCATTTGGGTTCCTGGTAGCATGAGTTGTGAGCTGTGGCTTTGTTTGTTAGCAAGTGTGTGTGTGCGTGTGCTCTGCTTTACTGTAAAGTCATTGTGAAAGTGAGCATTTCTTCATGTATACATCAGCCTCTGCTCATTTCCAGGGTTTGTGTACTGCATTAAATACTGCTTCCACATGCAGTCAAAAATGCATTAAGTAGTCGCTGAATTAACTTGTTTATCAGACAAAATATGTGTTATTGGTTAAAAATATTTTGGCAGAAAGAGTTAAATTATTTTGCTGGTCATGGAAAGAGTCAACATCAATTTTATTCTGATGTTAGTGAATTTCAAATGTGGAGAGTGATTTAAAACATTTGCTCAAGTACTGTACATAGAAAAACCTTGAGGTACATGTGATTGACTGAAGTACTTTCTGCTTCACTACATTTCAGAGGGAAATACTGAGCTTGAAACAATTTTTCTGAGAGCTGCTGTTACTTTACAAACACATTTTGTTTTTTACATCAAACAAAATCAGATTTATTGTTACAGATCAAAATGCCAAACATTATATAAAATAATTAAAATGTTCTCCAGTTGGACCAGTTGGAAGATTAAATTGTTACTTACTGTAGGTATAATCACACCTATAACAGTAATGATCCAGTGATATCGTATATATGATACATAATAATTTAAATTGTGGTATTACTTCTTTTACTTAAGGATTACTTGCAAATTAACAGTTTAACTGGTTTTAATTTGACTTTAATTTTGCACATGTGATTTGTGTTGAAAAAAATTCAGAAATGTTTCTTTAAACTTGTATATATTTATTTGACAATGAATTTATTGTTTTTGGTTTTATTCATTTATTGGTTTGTATCAAAATTAGAGAGAAACTCTGATGCATATCTTACTGTGTAAATTCAAATATATGGATTTAAAAAGGATTAAAAAGCAAATTTTCACAGAACATTTAAAAAACTGGCATAAATAACCATATGTGCTTTTATGTTTTTTTAATCCTAAACGTACTCATTTTTAAATCTTGTCACTTTTCCACTGTAATTTGGCTGACAAATCTTCATTTTAAAATCCAAACCCACCTCCTCTCAGGAGCTTTGACACCAACACTAAAGGATCCATTTTTGCATCTTTGATCCTCCGAAAATAAAGAAACCAAAACTTGTGCACGACATGGAAATAAAGGGGGAGAGTGAAAAATGATACTGGAAATCTATTAACACATTAAAGCCGAGTTCCAGGTTATTACCAAACTTTTCACACCTCTGGGATCTCCAATCTCGCCCTTTTATCCAGCAGTATAATGAGATTCAAAACACTCCTGCCTTAGATTGTCTTGCAAAGTGTCCTCTTGGCTGCACACATTCAAACACATGCAAGCCAGTTTCTCTCCAGCCTGGGAAGAGTTAATGATCCTACACCTGTCCTATCAGACACCTGTTTCAGTCCTCTCAGCCAATCAGAGAGGAGAGGGAACTCTTTGCTGGAATGAAATAAATCTGGGCCCCGTTCAGAGGGAATCACAACACTTGACTCATCTGTGTGTCACCACTCACCCTCTGCTAGACTGATCACGCTCACTGACACGGAGAGAGAAGCACACACAAACCCAAGAAGTTGACATTAAAGGAAACTATTCCGGCTGACTTGGACTGGAGACATGACCAAAGAGACTGAGTAAGTTTTGTGAGGATTTCTTTTCCTATTGTGGCTTAAAATGTGCAGATTCCTTTTCCCCAAAAAATGTGCTTTTGTCCACAGTACAATACATTCTGATTTAGCCTTTGTGTAATGCAGTTAATAGTTCATGTTAGACTCTAATGTGGGGGTCAGAAACCGCTCTTTATCCTGTTTGCAATGAGACCCCCATGTGAAGATCCCTGTTTTTAAGGGTTGGTTTGCAGGAGAAATTGATATGGATAGTTTTAGCAAACACACACACACACACACACAGCTGGGTCTGTGGTTGTAGCGGGTCTGTTTCGGCTTGTGTTGTGCCTAACCTGGGGGGCCACAGAGCACAAAAGGACACCAGGAAATAAGAATCTCCTCTTGAGGTGTTAGACAGAGACAGAGGGCAATGACAGCATGTAATGCATTGAATTACATAATGGAGAAACCCTAGACACGAGCCCCCCCACCCCCAAAAACATCTGCACTCGGCTGGTTTTAGTGGGAACTGGAGAGCAGCTAATGGGTGGTGTTTAGCGCTGCGTTTGAGAGGGAGAGACAGGTGCATCTTAGAGCAGGTGTATGAGTTTTGTTTGGGTATTTTTTGATGTAGCTGAAATATCAAGCAAACAGACATAAAGTGAGGCTGTAATCTGGCATCAAAACACGAGTTAGAAAGTACGGTTTTCCATGCGCGAACACAGTGTTTGTAGTTTTCCAGGTGTGGTGTTGGAATCCAGTTAATCCCCGTGAGAAATCGCTGGATTTCTCCTTAAGCTCCAGTTCTGTTGTGGTCGTGAACACATGTGGTCTTTCTCCTCCCGTCAGCACATTTAATTAGCTGTTTATCCAGAGTAAACTGCAGCTATTTGTTCATTAGCTACTTCAGGCCAACTCCTGAGGGGGCTTATCCTGGTAGGCGGGATATTTACAATCCAATGTCACTGCGAGTCTCTCCAAACAAATCCAATCCTCAGAATCCCAGACTTCATTTCTTTTATTGACAAGTGATATGGAAAACCAGAGCTCACCTCAGTGACAGTTGTAGGTTTCTGTTTATTTTGTAAGAGAATCTTGTCATCTCTTTTGAGATCTATGGAAATATGTGAGTTTATACTGTATGTGTGTGTATGTTGGGGGGAAGTGGTGTGTGTGTGTGTGTGTGGGGGGGGGTTATTAGTGGGTGGCCCTTTGCTTTTTAAACCTTTTTGACACCACTGCTTCTGAGGGGTATTAGTCAACTCTGTGGTTTTGCAATCGAAACCCTTTATGCTCAGGGGCAAGTATGTGCGGTGCCCTGAGGTTCAGGTCCTGCTCTTAAACTCAAATATTTCAGATGCTTCAGTACTTTTTTTTTTTCTTTTGGACCACTGCATCATTCCAGAATTGGACCTTTTATTCTGTGTTTATTTTGATTTGTCTGTCTAACCCGTCACTCTCAACTCTTTCCTCCTCTCTGTAGGACTCTGGGACTGGTCTTTCAGAGCGAGAACTTCAACTATAACCGTTACACTAACCACATTATGGACTCCTGGTCCTACCTGGATAGCCCCGTCCCCGAGTCGACCCACCCCAAACCCAGACTCCACCCAGGAGATGACCTGGCAGCCATAACCATGCTTTATGAACAGTGCAAGGTAGATACTGTGGAATCAGTGGCAATGAGAAACAGAGCCCAAGATTAATTCAGAATTTCTCACACTGACCGCCTTCTTTGTTTTATTTATTTTTCCAGAACCAGAAAGAGCAGAAGCTTTCTGCCTGCAACCGCTCTGGCAACATCTGTAAACCAGAGAGGTAAGACACATCCTCCAGGTGTTCATCAAACAGTTTACAGCTGCTCTAAGATCATTCCTATGTTTTCCCTGTGAATCGGGCTGGATTCAAAATCATCATAAAAATGGCAAAAATGTTCATCATGTCTGGGAGAAGCTGCATGATTCAGAAATTGAATATTTTATTTCCATCACTGCTGCTGTGTGACAGAATAAAATGCACTACCGAGAGTTACTACAGAAAGAGAAAGGCAGGGCTTTGGGAGGTCATAAACAGGTGAGCGGGTAATCCTCAAATCAAACACAGTCAGAGGGATTATTGTTTACCTCCCCAGACCCTCCATCCATCCACCCTCTCTCCATCATCATCTCTGCCTCCATTCCTACTTCTTGTTAGGTGGGTGAGAAATGGCCATTGTTGGGGCACAGTGTTGTCCCCTCAAACATCTTAAACAGAGAAACTCAAACAGAGAGAAGAAAAAAAGGTGGATTAACAGACAAATATCAGCCACCCTGACTCAAACTGTCTGTCTGCGAGTTCACATCGCAGTAGCTGTGTGTGCTGAGGGAGCTGAGACACTTGAAGTGCTCTTGCTGACATTTATTTGCACAGGTAGTCTGCAGGCTTCTGTAGTGTTTAAGACGCACTACAGTTAGTCACTCTAAGGTTGTTTGTTTCCTTGATCTCTTTGTACCTGCATGGGCGGGGTGTTACCGAGTCATGGTGACCTCACAAAAGTTGCTTTCCTCTTGTAATTAATCAGCCCTCTTCTTCCTCTATTTCTTCTTTTCTCTCCACCCCACCAGGACCAACACGAATGACTACACTTCACTGGAGGCGTCCGCCAACGTCATGAAGATCCTCTCTGACAACATTCCCTTAAGCCATCCTCAAGAGGTTTTGGGATCCAAGCAGAACACCTCCCTGCCCATCTCTGTTCCCACCACCTCAGACACCTACGCCACCCTGACCAGCGTCGTAGCGGACACGTACGACAAGCAGGAGCTCAACATCATCTTTGACTCCCTGCTGCAGAAGTGGCCAGAGCCCGGTGCTTTCCCCGACGCCAACACTGAGGTATGTTTACTGGTGGAAAGCTGAGCCCTGCTTCCTGTCCAGCTAGTCTTCAGCTTGGCATTTCAGTCTTTAGGCCTTTTCCTCTTTTTATTAACAAATGCCCTTCTGTGGATTTCAGACTCTTCCCTACAGTGATCCCTTCCCCGAGGACCAGTCCAGCCCGGTCTACTCTGGCTCCTACACCGGCTCCCCGCCAGAGAGATTCAGGAGTGATTTCCAGTTTTCCCTCGGAGCTCCTCTGGCTTCTCCTTACAAGTCCAACGAGCTGCCCATGGTCTACCTGAACAAGGGCCAGTTCTACCCTATCACACTCCATGGAGTGGACAGCAGCGCCTGCCTCAACACCACCAAAGTCAAGGTGAGTCACGCTAGACATCATCAGGAAGGAAAGCAAGGAAATCATTCTGATGATGATAACAATGGTTCTTGTTTTTGTTTTTTGTGCTTGGTGGTTATGTAAAAAAAAAATTATATCCATCCTTCCCTTCAGGCTTTTTTCATTGGCTCATGAATACATAAATTCTTTGCGTGCCATCGAGCCAACCCTTCCCAAATATCTGTCCCTCCCTTGGAGCCAGCTTAGAAAGGACTGACTAATTCCCTGCTGACACTCGGCACACTGGGCTGTTACCATTAAAGTGACAGCGACCTGCCCTGTATAATTATTCCTACAGTGGTGTAATGAGGGCAGAGTGCAGCGAGGCTCTGCTCACCACCGTTTGTCTGATCTGACACAAGTGGAAAAAGTAGTAGTGAAAAAGGAGGGGGAGGTGTAGTGTGGCTTTAAAACATAAGTGACAACCCTTTCCTTTGTCAAGCACATCGGAGGATAAGAATATACACAAACACACACCCGCTCACTGCAAATAAGTGATGACAATGTGAGGAGAAAGGGGGGATTTGGAGTGACAAATGAAATGCTTTTAAAGGAGAGTTCTTGGAAATGGAGGCTGGTGAAAGAATCACACTGGGCCTCACAAACGTACCTAATTCTCTGCTTTTCTGTCACCTTTCTTTCTCCACTTCAGACAGTAGTGATGGCTGTGTTTGAGAATGACAAGAGCCCAGAAATGCAGCTCCGCTTTTGGAATCACTGGCATGCGCGTCAGCCAACCGCCAAGCAGAGGGTCATTGACATCGGTATGCTCTTCACACTCAAACAAACACATGCACAGCCGCCGTGCACCTGTGCACGGGCAGGTGCACCAAGGGCATGAAAGTGGAAGAATTTCATCAAGAAAAAAAGATTAAAAATTTATTTTTCTGTTATAGCTGACTACAAAGAAGTATTCAGTGGCATTAGCGACATAGAGGAGGTGGCATTCAACGCTCTCTCCTTCGTCTGGAACCCCAATGAAGAGGCCAAGGTAAAAACATATGAAACAAAAATGTGTTGATATTTTTATATAATGTGGTTCTGTGAGGCTGGAAGGCAGAGCAGGTGGAAGGTTTATAAGAAAGGAGAGGAAAGGTAGAAAAGGGAGGTGGAGAGAGAAGGAGTGGCTGAGGAGGGAGGGGAGGAATCCCAGAAATGTGTTTGGCCCCGAGGCTCCTGTCACCACAGCGGGCGAGAGCCGCGACGGCTCATTCGATCTGCTCTGTGGCCCAAAGGCGTCGAGGTGGGGCCACCAAACCTGCTGCAGGTGGAGAGAAGCAGGAAGGAGCGAGGTTTTCGGCAGAAAGTGTGAGGATAGAGAGGCCTGAGACACACGCAGAGGGAGCAGCAGGTGTTAAAACAACAAGCTATCATTATCCACTTCTAAAACAAATCACTCTGAAACATGCAAACATGTTGTGAACGGCCCCAGCTTCTTCCTGTGTTTTCACTGTCATCATGTCTATGGGGAATCAACTGTGCAAACACATGATGCCGGCACTTAAAATCCCCACTCCTGTTCCTCCACAGGTGTACATTGGCATCAACTCCCTGAGCACAGACTTCTCCTCTCAGAAGGGGGTGAAAGGCCTGCCTCTGAACATCCAGATCGACACTTACGACTTCAGCTCAGGAGCCAACCAGCTCATTCACAGAGCTGCGTGCCAGGTCAAGATTTTCTGTGATAAGGTAAATCACTTGTGTTGCCTAATTTTCTTTCACGCACACACACACACACACACACACACACACACACACACACACACACACACACACACAAAAATGGCGTTTGTTGAGTCACAGTCAAAAATTGAACCTGTGTGATTGTCCTCAGGGTGCAGAGAGGAAGATGCGCGATGAGGAGAGGAAGAGAAGCAAAAGGAGGGGAAAGAACGATGCTAACAGTGAGTCCTGCAAACACACAGCGTTACTTTAAAGATTCATCCTCTGTTATGCATTACAGCAAGCAGCCCTCAGGGAGCGTATTATAACACTGTGGACCTTCCTGCTTTTGTCTCCAGCCAACAAGTCTTTAGTGAGCAGCTCCATGGGCAGTGACTGCACCTTCTTCCAAACCCTGGAGGACCACGTCACCCAGCCAGTTCTCTTCATTCCAGAAACGCACATCTCTTCCTTACAGCGCATGGTAGGCCCCCCCTCCTTTAATTATATTATTATTCCTGTTGAGTCTCCTTGCCTCCTGTGTTGAGTGAGTCATGTTCCCGACCCCTCAATCCCTGCAGGCGTGAGAGAGGCAGGGAAAAAAAAAAAAACTGTGGGAAAGTATGTAGTGGGAAAAGTGGGCTGGGAAGGGGAGGATATAGTGTCAGCCAGAGTGAGGCGAAACATCAGATGAGCTAATTGGAGTCGAAACCAGGCACATGTACAAGCCGCTACAGCTACTGACACTGAGATTAAGCTATGGGGGCTCACGCGTAAACACACACACCTGCTGCAACAGCACACAGACACCTGACATACTGTATTTCACCACCCTCATGCTCTCTTTTACTCTCACACACACACAAAAACAGTGAGGCGAGAGTGCTGTTCAGACAGGCCAGTTTTCCCACACCATGCAGCCTAGATACAATATGAGTGTGTGTGTGTGTGTGTGTGTGGAGAAGAAAAATCCCCCAACTTCCCGGATTTACAGTGAGGTCAAGCTGAAGGGAAAAAAATCTAAGCACTTCCAAAATGGCTTAATAAAGCAATCTCACACAGTCTGTTGTGACTGGCCAAGGCAGAAAACGTCTGCGATTGGCCAGTATGATAAAGCGTGGGACGGCTCTATCGCTGTCTCTCCATCAGTGTCCACGCTTACGTGGTTCTGTTAAAGGTTATGGGAAACGCAGCCTCAAAGTAATGATAAAATTCCTTTTTGAAGGCATTGCGCAGACAGACAATGGTGGGAAGGGGGACATTAAGCAATGCTTTTTATCAGTTGAGTGGTGTCTAATCAGATCTCTCTCTTTCTCCAGGCCCCTCCCTTGGACGAGATCGACAGGTAAGCACAGATAATGAACACATTAACAGCCATCGCAGCTGCTTATTTCCCAATAGAAAACACAAAGTGGTTCGTGTTAGTCTAATGTGAGCGTCTGCTCTGTTTGCCCAGGAGTTCTCTGAAGAGGCTCTATCAGGAGCGAGAGCAGAGCAGCTCTCCACCCAGCAAGCAAGCCCGCAGAGAGGACCCACAGAGAGGTACACAGGAAAATCTAGTATTAAAAAAAACACGCAAAGATCAACAGTGAGTCAATCAGCCTTTCTCGTCATTAACTCTAAATGTTTTGCTTCTTCTCTCGCCTCCCAATAGTTCTGCTTTATGTGAGGACAGGCGCTGAGGAGGTGTTTGATGCGCTCATGCTTAACACGCCAACGCTGTCAGGCCTACGAGAAGCTGTAAGTAACACGCTGGTAAACACTCTGTTGTCGCCCTCCCAACAAACGCGCATACTCGCGCATCCACGCTCGCATAGCATTGGCTTTAGTGTATCTCTCAAGCGTATCGCCTTTCTTTCAGCTGGAGCTCATGCTAACTGTCATCTCATATTCTTTTCCTCAGGTTTCAGAAAAGTACGGTATGCAAAAAGACACCATTGGGAAAATCTACAAAAAATGCAAGAGAGGGTGAGTGTCTCATTGTTTCTTCTGTGGGCCTAATGCTTTGCCATTATACAACCGGCTTAACACACAAGTTGGATTGAAGGAGTTCCTCTGACACAGAAGATGTGCATAAATTCAGGGCTTAGTTTGTGGTTTTAATCTCATCCTCGTTTTAAAGAAGCTCATGTTGACAGACTGGGTAGGTAGGTTTTTTTGGCTTGGCCTGCTGGAATGTGTTAATAGGCAGCTCCTTCAAAAGAAAGACAGGTGACTGAAGGAGGATGAAAAGATTTCAAAAGTCCTGCAGATGCGTCATGTTTTCATAACCTCGTCGAAACATCAGGAAGTTTTTTTCGGTAGTGGAAAAAGTTGGTTTGATAACGTGGAGGGAGTCGTCGAGTTTGGGTTCGTGTGTCACATGTCACAAAGCTCCAGTGCGAGTACTTCCTTCTGTAAACATTAATGGGGAAAAAGGTGGTAATGAAAAGTTGACCTCCTCTCTTGATGACTCACAAAGATCCACTTGTAAAGCAGTTATCATCACAGCTACACGCTCACACAGTCATTATCTAAATTTGAGTCACCTCCTGTAAAATAACAGAGATCGGAGGGCAGATGTTAATCAGGCCTCCGGACAGAGACTGAAACACCTTTTAGGTGATTTTCCTGCTGCTTGCTGGCAGCCGTCACTTCAGGGGGAGCAGCTAAGCTAACAGGTTGGGTTACATTCTCCCCGCAGTTCCCTCCCTCCTCTTTAGCTCTTGTCTTCAATCAGCCCTGTCCCTGCAGGCAGAATGCCTGAGCGTGGTGGTTAGTTTAGTCATTAAAGACTTAAAGGTTAGTGTTAGTGTCGGGGAGGAGGAGGACAGTGACCTGATTTACTACCCCTACTGATGCAAGAGATTTACTGCCACTGTTTTTGTGCCGAGAAGCTTCCGCCAAACACATGACACTTTGTGTTTTAATCCAAACGGGAACCTGGTGACCTGACCTGCTCCTTATGGCACACGTGATTTATAAGAAGACGCGTTTTAGAGCCACTTTTCATGTCCTAGTTTTGAAGATGGTTTTTTTTTTGTATTATTAAAAATAAACTTTGATTAACCTACTTTTCCTGCACCGCTGATAGATTGTTTCCTAACCTTTGTGCTTTCGCTTGTCTCTTCTTCAGGATTTTCGTCAACATGGACGACAACATCATTGAACACTACACCAACCAGTCGGCCTTCCTCATTGAGATGTCAGAAGTCACCGCCGGTCAGTTCCAGGTCACTCTTATTGAAGTATGAACACCACCCAAACAGCCACCTGCGCCACTGAAGGATGTAAGACATGACAGCTGCCATTTTGAACCATCTCTAAAAGCACTGCCCAAACACTGACGACATAAGCTGTGGACTACCAAAACCAGTAGGAGAACCGAGCTAAAGAGACATCTCCAGTTTTTCCAAACCTCAGTTGAAAAGTCAAACCGTTTCTCATTTTTTGTAAATACCACTCGCCCCTGTTCTTATGATTTTGTTATTTGAATTTAATATTGTAACGTAAGAGCAATTATAATGAACAGCCTGTACATACTGTAAATAGATTTTAATATGACAGTGTTTTATGAACTCGCCATGTGCATGTCGTGACCCCTTTTCCACGAAATTGCTGTGTATTTCAATATTTTCTCTATTTTTACAGAGCTCTGTGCATGATGTGTGTACAGTTCATTTTCAGCATTTTCAGAGGTTGCAATTCTTGCTGCTTTCAATGTATTCGTCATTTCTTCTACAAGACCCAATGGTGCGTTTACCCACCCACAGCCTACTCATATTGTTTTTCACCGCCATAAGTATCTTGCTGTAGGTCCCTGTTAGTTTCACGACTAAAAAGGCCCGCCGCTTGGTTAGATTCATAACCAAAAAGTTAGACATTTCCACCCATAAAACCACACAAGAGTTAGTATTGGCCGTCATTTAGCCTGAAGCTGTGGACATTTCCTGACTGTATGGTGTAACCACAGAGTTTTCCTGGAAACCCTGAGGCCTGCCAGAGGACTTTCATAGTATGTGTGTGTACGTGTGTGTGCAAAAAAGTCGGAGGATTCTTTTCCCTTTATATAAGTTACGCATCATTTCAAAACAAACATGTATCCCTGTAATATTTCATGATATTACCATGGCAATTCTGGTTGTATTAGCATATCTTGCCTCTTTTGTAAGAAAATAAAGAAAACGCATAATAGGTTTTGTCTCTATTTGTTGTTATTGCGCACACCAACGCAAAGGTGAGCCATTCACAGCTCTGCCAGGATCAATCATCGCTGGGACAAACAAAAGATAAGGATGAGAGATGCTTCCCGTGTGTGCGTCTGCGTGTTTGTGTGTGTGTGTGACGTGCATGTTTGAAATGTGTAGCAAACAATCAGCTCTCCCTTCAGATCAAAGAAAAGCATGAATCCCATCTGCATGAGAGAGGCTGCTCTTATTTTCTCCATGTATGCCTTAGTGTGTTTTAGGAGGAAGGAGGGGGGGTTATATGCAGATGAACACACAAACAACAACAAACCACACTTTGATTTCCTAGCAGCTCCGTGCCCTCCAAAATAGGGAGCACACACATCTTGGCATATAGGAAAGCTCGCTGCCTTTCCCTATTTGGTGACACTGACAGAGAAAAGCAGGGAGGCACTCTGTCCTCGACATAACACAGATCTGCTTCAGTCAAAGACAGAGGCGCACACACAGAGGAGGCAGCAAGGCAAGCAGGCAAAAAATAAGCGACAGACACAAGGGCAAACAGAGACAGAGGCAGGTGAGGAGGCTGCTGGAGCAAGGAGGAGAAGAGGGAGTAATGGAGAGCTGGTTGCACCATCTGCTGCCAGAGAGGGAAACATGTTGTCGCCATTCAGGCGAGAGCAGGGAGGCAGCCCGCGATCTGCAGTGAGATACACACAGCCCCTCCTGAATGGTAAGTGACTGCATGGACTGTGTCTGTGCTGCATGTGTGTGTGTGTGTGTGTGTGTGTGTGTGTGTGTGTGTGTGTGTGTGTTTACATTCGCTCGACATGTGCCCGTGTGTGAGAGGAAGTGTGTGGGGTATTAATAACACCCAGTATGTTCATCATTTACGATTCATGACCAGCCTCTGCAGGTGTTTGCATACTTCAAAACAAATCAAGCAGCTGGTGATCACTGCGTTTAAATCATTGCAGTGGCAGGAAGTAATGCTCGGCAGGCGCACCCTTTGATATGATTGCTGGTCGGAGGTAACATGTGACACCTGTGTGCAAAAACAAGCCAAAATGAATCGCATTTTGAATGAGGGGAGACTTTATGTTGCAGCTGACTGCAGAGAAGACTCTGTTTCCCATCATGTCAACAAAGTCAAAGCATTCTGGTAGCAGAGCAGGAAACACATGGCGTATAATTTCAGACACAGGTGACACTTGACGACAGGTATGTGTTTATGAAAATACGCCCGCGTGGATCTATTCAGCATCCAGGCGTGGATTCTCGAGGCAAATTTCCATTTAATCTTTTCTATTCTAGTCTGGTCGGGTGATTCTGTGCGTGTATGTTCAGCGTATTATTGTCCGTTCTGAGAGTGACATCTGCTTACTTGTGTTTGATCCTTTCAAAATGAGATTTCCCCCGTTAAAGAATAAATAACAAGAAAATGAAGGTGATTGGTCCGTCCGCTCAAGCTAAATGTCATCAACCCTCGCGTGACATTTCCAGAGGTGACATATCTTTTCATTAATTAGGCAACATTTCCCGCTTCATACCTCATCCAGCTGACAAAATAGATCCTTAGATTATTATTATTATTATTATTATTATTATTATTATTATTATTATTATTATTATTATAAAGTCCAAAAAGGACGATAGTTCCTTTTATCCAGTTTCCAGTTTTGGTGGCCATATTAAGCGCAGGGATTGTGCCAATGCAGTTTATCTGATGTCCAACACGGATTTTTTTTTTTCTTGCTACAAATAAGTCAATTTTACTGTGTCATTGCAACTTATATTGTGAGCCAATATAAGACAACAAATGGTCATTTTTAAATGTCTTTACTTAAAGATTTTATGAAAGTTCAGACTTTGTCTCGTATTTCGTCATCAAATTGGGTTTTTCGTATTAAGCATGAAGTTGGGGGGGAAAAAAATAGGATTTTTGTGAAGGCAAGTGAGGAAAATGAAGCCAAAGGTGCGATTCCACATTAAGTCGTCGCATCACCTCTGATGTGCGTGCGTGTTTATTTGTCCTCTTGTGTTGTTGCTGCTTGTGTTTGTGTGTAGTTTGTCTCCGTGAGTCACACACACACACAAACACACACACACACACACACACACACACACACACACACACCTTCAGGTTGTCTTGTCTCCGTCCCAGAGGGCATTCCTGCTGTCTCCTCCGGGCTGAGACGCTGTAGATGGACTCGCTCTGCATTCAGACGCCGGCCTGACATAATTACTAACCCGAGTGAATTCTTCCAAGGTCACAGCTGGCCATCAATCGTCAGGAAAAAACAGCAGCCAAAACAACACACACCCACACCCACACACACACACGCACAAGCACACATGCACAGCTGAATGCCAACATTTGTGTATTCAAGGCAGTCAGGTCTTGTATAGAGAAGAGTCTAACTACGTGTTGTGATAAATGGAGCCGCACACACACACACTCACTGTCACGCGGAGACTGGCCAACTTATGGTATCCTAGCAACAGAAACAGGCATCGACCGATCAGCCTTTCCCTGTCCAGCAGCTGGAGCAGTGAAGCCAGACCTCCTCCTGCTCTCTCCAGCTGCTGGAGCGCTCGTCTGCCGCTCCATATCACACCTCTGTTGTTCCTTGTTCTCTGTCAGCGTCTCTCTCTCTCCATCGCTTCCACCTCCACTGAGCTCCTGCTCTCGATCTGAATCTCTCTCTTTCACTCAGACGGTTAGGATGAAGAGTCTGCCGCGAAAAGAGGGGACAGCTTCTGTGACGAGGTGAGGGATGAACTTCTGAGACATTTGCGAAATGTGAGTGGATTTTCTTCTATGTGAATCGTCCTTCTCTTGTTGTCTTGTCCTTTCAGTATAGATGAGCGCTGCTCTGAGGGGTCCCACCACAGAGACATATGATAATAACAAGCATCTCTGTCTGGAGCAGCAGCAGCAGCAGCAGCAGCAGCCACTGTCTTCCTTCTTTTGGAAAAGACTCACCTTGAGGACAGCTACCAAGCAGCTGGTATGTTTCATCTTTGCAGAAAACAAATTGCATGTCGTGAGAGCTGAGAAAGAATCAGGTTTGTGCCGCTTACAATGCACACTCCCGCCTCCATGGTGATGGGGATTGTCTTTGCCCCTTTGGGATTGGTCCTTGTCTTCACTGCCGCCATCACCCCTCAGTGGAGAGAGGGACGGGCACGTCTGGGCATGGCGGGACCGGGGTCGCTTCTTCGGTCAGGGGCGAAAGGTCAGGGGACGGGGGTCAGGTCCGGGTCGGTGGAGGCGCTGCTCCTCCTGCGCTCTGATGGACTCTGGGAGAGCTGCCTGCAGGTGGAGCACTCAGAGCTGAAGCAGTGCTGGCCTGTGGCAGGTCCATACCAGAGAGACCCGAGGGTTCGCCTCGCACAAGGTTTGGTCCTGACTTCATTGTTCCTGTGTGGCACCGGCATTGTCCTGGCATGTATCGGGGTCCGGTGTTGGACAGACATACCTCTGAGGGGTGTCGCAGCTACAGGTGGACTCCTGGTGGTGATGTCCGGGCTGCTGAGCCTGACCGCACTCGCAGTGTACACCCACAACCTTGGCAGACTGGGGGTGGTAGATCCAATTCAAGGGATCAACAACCCCAGGTTCCCACACCTCAGCCTGCATCCAGCCGGCTCGCTCTACTTTGGATGGCTAGGCTCGTGTTTACAGGTGCTGGGAGGCAGCGCTCTGCTGTTCAGCTTCAAACGACCACGATGCCCCACCTGCCCGTCCTGCCCAGAGCTACCTGCCTGCCCCGCCTGTAGCTCATGTCCGGAGATCACCAACAAACCAGACACAGATGTGTATGAAGTCAGCTGTTAGAGCATTCAGTGAAGGTGAACATATCTGGACATGTGGCCACTTCCAACTCATCAGCGAATAAATCTGCCAACAAATGAAATTAATCAACTCCTGATTCCTACCTGATAAATAGACTCTAATGTCAGGTATGGACATGATGGATTTACACAGAACTTTGGGGTGTAGAATACAAGGTGATGAATCATAGCGTATAAAGATTGTTACAGATTCACTGAGATCATCGTGGTCGAAACGTTCCCGCTGCCTTTAACTGTGACATGTAGTGAAACATGACTGAAGTGTCTCTTTGTGCTGCCTTTCACAGTGTAGTCATGCCTTTGTACTGTTAGCAAGAAACATTTTTCTGTGTCCGAACAAAACTGTGAAATGTAAAATAGTTGTGATAAATTTCAGGAGTGGACTAGCAGTTGTTTAAATGCCACTGGTCAAGCTCGTTTTAGCACGTAAAATTTCACCTGTACTTTCTAGTTTATGTTACTTGTTCATTAAAATCTTGTTTTAATTTCCAATCTGCTGTTAATATCTTCTTGATTCAGTCACTGCAGGCTATGAATCTGCCAGTTTCTTTGCTTGTCAGGTTAAATCTTCCTGTGATACCTTCACTGAGGAGCCTTCGCCTAATGAATGTGATATTTCTGACTTGATAGCACGAACAGTGAGAACAAAACAAGTGTTTGAGGAGGTGGATGTACATCTGGGTGTTGTTTGTTCTTTGTAAATGATTTGTTGGTGTTAACTTGTTATAGTGTGTTCATACTTGGCACCGCATTCTGCATTGAATAAAACATTTCAACAATATCGGACTGTGTGCGTATTTTTGTCATTGAAGCAATTTTAAAAAAGACCTCACTGAACAGAAATCAAAGAGAATGATGTGACACTGTATAGAATTAATTCTCTACAGAATAAAGGTAGGAAAATCATATTGCTCTTGCACAATCCTTATACATGTAGAGGTTATTCATACAGCTTGTCCAAGTGCTGCACAGTTATTTAAACCTATGGTCTCCACACAAAGCAGAGGGATCATCACAGCCGATGCACAGCAGACAGGGTCACTGCAGCTAAACCCTGGTGAATTAGCAGAAAGAGCCCAGTTGTGTGAACAGATCACGATCTGCTGAGAGAATGAGCAGATCAGTTCTTTCAATCAGCATCATTGAGCGGGTGACTAACAGTCAGTGAGATATCTAGTGGAGACCAGGAGTTCAACATAGTGAATTTGTCTGAGTCACTAATGTGCCATTGTTGAAGAAAGTAAACGTAAATGTAGGCAAAGAGCCGAGTCTTTCACCGAAATAAAAAGAAATTTGGAAAGTGTAATTTGCCAGTTAACTTTGTGCTTCAATAGAACGAGTATGTCCTTGAATTAGAGAGTTTTTTTAAAGGCTCAGACTTTGAAAACATTTTTGAAAGCTACTTTTAGCCTCAATTTCAAAGGCTTGGAAAAGAAAGTAGACTGTGAAGAAACATTACGTCTATTCAGTGAAGTTCACACACAGAGCAAGATGCAAAAAAATGACATTATAATTCATGCACAAAAGACAGACACGCTCACATGTAAAGCATGCATTTTATGATCTTCTCTCTGTATCTCAAACTGAAATCACATACACATACGCACGGACAACCACACAAATCCAAAAAGAAAAAAATCGTGGATGAAATGTGTTCCATTCCCCTGTCAGTCACAGTGACCTCGGTCTGGATCTTCTTGACACATTTCAGTGATCATCATGCTCCCTTTTTATTACGCCAATGAAAATTACAGTGAAAAGGAGCAGGGCTGACATCTCAGCAGCTGAGGAGCCTCCGCTTGTCTTGACTTGGACAATGAGGAACACTGAACCTGAATAATCACACAGCTCTGCTATATGGTTCACATGCACAAGTCCATATACAGTAAGTGTTGTCCACAGGGGCAAGTAGGCTCAAAAATAGCAAAGGGAAAAGTTGGCCAACAGGGAGCCACGACAGTTTTTCTGGAGCAAATTATGTGCAAAACATGTCAAATGTATACCTTTATTAAGGTAATGTCAATAAACAAATACATACAGTATTTATAGTAAACTGTATTTACATATCACATTACAAGAAGCATCAGTTATATTACATTGAATTCTAGGAACAACTTTTCATCATTAGAGGAACAGGACAGGCTTAAGAGTCCTCATAAATACGCACCGAACTCAGATCGACACTTGGCAAGTTGTTCTTTACTCTGGTGTAAACTTGTCATATTTGTTTGTTGTGGGCGAGTCTGGGTTTAAATTTGCAAGTCAAGTCTGCACTGATGCATTTCATTGAAATACTTAATTAAAGTGCTGATTTAATGGCAATTTCAACTAAGCTTTTCTGGCGAATGTCAGCAGAGGACACGGTGAAACGCGGTCACTCCTCTGTGCTGCATGACAAACGTCTTCCATTCGTCTGATTTCACGACTTCACGGTGATGCGACAGCTCCGCGCGTGGTCTTAAATGTAGAAGTAGCTGTCGGCGTCTTCTCCGCTCTCCGCCATTTCACTCAGCTGTTTATTTATTGAATCCTGCAGCGAGCCCAGAGAGAGTTCTAACACCGGACTGGTCTCTGTGCTCGGAGAACCGGAGATCTCCAGGAGAACATCAGACGGTTCCGCATCCACTAGCTGCTCCCCGTCGCTGAGGCTCAGTCTGTATGCGCCTTCCGTCCCCGCGGTGGCTGTTTCCTTAGCAACAGTTTCCGAGGCAACCTCCTCAGTAGGCGTGTCTTGCACCGCTGCGCCGTCCCCTCCTTTGGAGGCCTTGAGAGCGACCGCTCTGTCGATTTCTTGAACCAGTTCCTCGTTCTGCTCCTTCCACTGACGATACTTTGAAGCTGTCAGGTCAGAGTCTTCTAAGAGCTTGTTAATCTGCAGCAGCTCCGCTTCTTTGGCCTGCAGAGAAATGAGGGCTTTCAGTGACCACATAGATGTATTTAGACACCAAACTGTCAGATTCTGACTGTCTGAGACCAACAACTGCGCTGGACAAACTTCTGTGATATTGGTTACTCTTATTTCCTTGGATCAATGAAAGAAACGTACTACAGAGGTGTCACAGGTGAACAGTGAACGTTTACATCTTCTACCCTGATGTACACCCCGTCACATGACTAAAAGTCAGAGTGAAGGTGGTTGACCTGTGTCAATATGTTGTCATGTGATTCTTGTTTGGACAGGAAGTGTAACCTGAGCCAGGTGCTGGTTGACTTCTCCGCTCACCTTGAGGGTGCTCTGCAGGGCCCGGAGTGTGTGCGCCTTCTCATTGATGATGGGGTTCTTGTTGCGTCGAATGAATGATTTCCTGAAGTGGTCGTGCGTGAACGGCTGCTCATGGCCGATCAGAGAAACTCCTCCTTCCTTTATGTTGTTTAACATCATGCCCATCTCATCCACTGGCCCTCCTTCTCACGAGGACGAAGACAAAGCCAGGGAGGCAGCGTAGGAGTAGGTAAAGATGGAGGGACGGATATGAAAGAGACCGAATTAAATACAAAACTGAGCAGTGGGGTTTGCTTGACAACATCACACATGAGGCTGCTATGAAGCATCTATTTGCTGACAGCTGATTGGCCGAAATATCCCCAGGGTGAAGTCAAGAAAACGGCATGTTGTGATGAAGATGACTTTTCCACTCGAAAATGATTAAAGTATCAATCAGAGGAACTCAGATTAAAGAAACTATTCATTCAGGGAGAAAATAAGGAAGCAGCAGAGAAAGCAAGAGAAGAGTTGAGATGGAGTCACACAGGACATACCTGCTCCTTTGCTGCCCCCTGTTGAAGAACTTGATAACGGCGCCTTGTTCGACTTCCCCTTGGGGCGAGGCAGAGTGTGGGACTGCCCTTTCTGAAGCACATAAGGACACACACAGTAATATGAATGGTGCTCCAAATGGACCTTCCTTATGGGGACAAAATGCAATGTCAATCCTTAAACTTTAGGTTTATTAGGTTATGGTTCGGATAAGTCTCCAGGAAATGAATGTAAGTCAATGTAATATTGTGAACACATGTCTGTGTGTGTGTGTGTGTGTGTGTGTGTGTGTGTGTGTTTATGCACACGTAAACCTCTGACTGTGCTGACCTTGGCTCTTCTGCGGGGTGAAGGAGACCTCTCGCTTTCTGATTCAGTCTCACTGTAACACTCTGTTCACCAAACAAACGCATGAACACATTACATCACAGTATGTTAAAAATATTTGATATGCAGATAAAAATATGACTCGCATTCAGCCTCTATGATCATTTTTAACTTGGTGGCAGGACTTAAAATCATTTAACAAACCGCAGGTAACCAGTTATCATAACCATGAATTAATAAGGCTGCAGTATTTAAAAATTAATTACTTTGGTTATTTTCTTTTCTCTTATACACAGCCAACATGAACAGTGTTAAACTATACGGATGCGGAGGTGGAACCTCTACAATCCTGTCGATAGAACAGCTCATCATGCATTCATCACTTCCTTTATAAAGAATCCAATTTGTACTGTCAAGTCACTTCTATTTAAAATAGACCACCAAAACATTTTGAACGAGTGAAACCACTAATTGCATATAAGCCATTAACAAGCAGAAAGTTTCCCCACCTTCTTCACTATCTGGGCCTTTGTGGAACTTCTTATGCTTCTGTATGGCTGTGATCAGACAGTTAATCCACCTGGACGGGAAAACATAACAAGCTCTGTCAACACAGACGAGGTAGGTGCAATTTCTGCTTCAGTAATGTTTAAGATTGAGATAGCACAGCTTCAGATTTGAAAAAGAGCGATCATTAAGTCAGACAGGCAATGCTAAAAGCCAACTGTAGGGGGCAGTGCAGACCAACACCTGTTAGAGTGTGCTGCAACACCTCTAATGGGCTCAGTGTGTGCACACAATGAATGAACTGTTATATTTTGTACTGAAGCACTCAGTCTAACATATTTATTTCGGAGCTGGTCATTTATGTAAGAAGTGTAGAACTGGAGGCTAAAGCAGCATTACTGAACGGCTTTGGCTCATCTGTTTAGCCTCTGGACAAAGAGAAAGAAAGAGAGGATGGACAGGTTGAACAAGGCTTTAGTCTGTAATCGATTCGACTCACTTGCTCATGTCACTGACGTTGTCCGCAGCAAAGAAGAAGTTCTGAAATCGCTGGTGGCACATTTTAAACACGCTTGTGGGGGAGAGAGGGAAATCAGAGAGAGGCACAAACATGAGGCGGATCTCAGGCCACATGAAACTCATCACAGAGAAATTAAAAGGCACACACACACACACACGAAAAATACATTATTTGTCAGTAGAGATGAGATTCCCGGAATTCATGAGACACATCATCTGCTTTTTCATTAACAGTTAATTCAGAAAATGTAGAAAAAAGCTGTTATTCTGCACAGTGTCCCGCGTCACATACGTCAGCCGAGGCAGATCATCCAATGCCCACAGGAACAAAGGAGCTTCTGTTTCAAACCACACAGTGTCTATAACAGACTGAACTGCTTTTTCATTTCTTCCATAATATCCTCAAAATACAAAATGCTAGAAAGCCTGCTAATGTGATCGATCACAGACTCCTTCCTTACTATTTTCTCTTGTGCTCTCCAGCGCTCTCTATGCTGTAGCTGGCGATATTGACAAATCCCTCTGCCTTCTCATCCTGCAGAAAAAACAAACACACAATTCGGTCAAAGTATTGTTAGGACTGTCTGGGAGCAAAATGAATATTTAAAAACTATCGACTCCTCCTCAAACTGAATGCACACAAGTTATAGTACAGCACATTTCCTCAGTTTCATTCCCACCTGTTGGCTGGTGTACCAGTAAAGGGAAGGCCCCTTGAGGACAAACCAGAAGCGCTGCCACTTCTGGGTGAGGAAGACACTGTTCTCCTTCCTCTTCTTCCACAGCCAGCCGGCGCAGTCGGGTTGACCCAGCTCGCGGCAGGACACACGACGCCGACTCAGAGCCGTCGACGTTCCTGGGAGAGAAGAAAAAGAAGAACAGGAAAAGTAATTGTTTGTTTTTGCACAGAGATCAACAAACCCCGGAGCAGGGAGGTATCTGGATGAGGATGAGTCTCTAATGAGGTACAAAAACCACTGTCCTGATGCTGAGGGCTCTTCTTTTTCACCTTTTTCACAGCTTTACTGTTTATAGCCCCTCCACACACCTTCAAAGGATAAACACTCTACCTTGCGCATATTTTCTTCCTAGCATGGTACAGATTCGGGGTATCAGTAACTAGAATTATGTGCATTAGTAATGAGTCCTACAGATAGATCATTCTTAGGAAACACTTTCTAGGAACATTAGGCATGTTTATTCTCTATTCTGCTCTTAAACTACTGCTTAATTTGCTTTTCTATCTGTCTTAAATCGGCCTGAATCCCTATGGACCCTGGTTTTGGTTCTGACTTTGACCTGATGAAGATGGCCTCGACTACAGCTTTGAAGTATTTGAGTATTTTGATTATATTCATACAGCATTACAGCATAAACTGTTACCTTTTGTCGAGCCCTTCTCTCTGTCTTTATTCCCCTGAAAAGAGAAGCAAAGTGTTTATGAGTTGAGGGTTCAAAATGTTTAAAATGTCTTGGAATAAGTGTTTACATCTTTCTTTTTTCTCTCACCATGTGTCCCACCATGTCAGGGCAGGAGCTTATGCTAGCTCTTTCCTGGCTGACTCCCTGAGGTGAGGAACTTCTGAATGACCCAAACACCAGCGGAGAAGGACTTCTGGGTGACGGCGACCGGTCTCGTCTCAGTCTTGGGGAAAGACGGGAACTCTCAAGACTCTCAAACTCCCCTGAGAAACACACATTAATGTCATCATCCTGCAGAAACCGACCATGGGTAAAATTACAGCTGCAACCTCAATGCGTTGACAGTCGAGTGACAGTAAAGCTCATGTTGTGTACTTAAATTCACACTGAGCTTGTGTCAGCAGTCAGTGATCTACATTTAATACTCTTTCATACAATCAGCATCTCCGTATCTAGATGATAAGTCTCATCTGTGTGCACGGTACAGTGCTAATAAAGCCATTACACTAACGATCACTCCGACTGCTTTTCCATTAGGAGAGAATTCACTGATTAGTTGTCATCTCATCCATGTGGGGGTCACAGTTTAAAATCCTTTTAGCGTGACGGCACCATGACAACATTTTCACCTGAGAATCCTAAAAATCCTGTTCTTTAAACAAAACGATCAAAGAAGAGAATCAGTGCAAAAACACTGCAGGTTCCTCAACGACGAGCCACTGAAGGTCAAACTGCTCTTCAAATTTTTGAGCTTTTTTAATATATTTTTTCCAAGTGATTTATTTGGAGGGCTTAAGTGGTAGTTATTCTTTCATATTTCTTTAACAAAGACCACCTGTCTCTGCAGAACACTCTCTCTGCTTTGTTCCATCTAATATCCTGCTTTAACAACTGAAACAAGACGCTCTCAAAATACAATTTCAGCATACAGTATTGAGGATTTTTGAAGAAAAATCTTGGCTCGCGTTCCCTTTGTGTTTTCTGACCTGAGGCTGACAGCAGTGACAGCCCCCCCTGTTGGTTTTGATACGACGTGAGGGTCGGACTCCCCTCCAGCTCCTTGTCAGAGGGCAGCTCTGATTCTTCCTGTCCCATAGGCTGCTGCTGTACCTCTGGTCCGTGAATGGCTCTCCTGGAACGGAAAACAAAAATGACTCACTGATGGCACATTCGAGGCTGATGTGCCGAGATTACATATTCAGCTGCTAAAAAAAAACCATATAACTCACATAGAAACAAACAGTGAAAAGGGTCCCTGAGTACGACCACAATATCATGTGACAACATCTCCGACTATAAATAACATAAACGACTTGTATTGTCTTTTAAAGAGGTGAAATATGACTCCATGTGCCATTAGTCTAAACTTTCCACTTGTTTTTCCTTTAGACTGGAGTTGTAGTGTATCAGGATGTGACAGGATTATTTACAACCTTAATGCACCATCCCCGCCTACACCCTCCATTTGTCTGAGTACGCCTGCTCTCCATCAGCTCTCACTGTCTCCTCTTGCCTCTCCATCACTCTTTTTCCTCCCTTCTCCCATTTTTTCCTTTTTTCTTCCCCGTGTTTGCGTCTTTCTTCATCTCTCCAAAACTCCCTCATCCATTCATCGTCCTCCTCTTCTCTCATTTCCAGTCAGCCGTGGGTTGTGGGTGTGTGTGGTGGAATTTATGGCATTTGCAGCGTGACCTCATCGCAAACCTACCGGCAGATTAACGAGGTCAGAGGTGCTCGTGGGAGGTTCAGCTCTGTCGAGTAAATTCTTGGAAGTGTAGTGAACCAAACCTATGTCGAACCTGCTCTGAGACGACTTATTCTGACTCTTAGCAGAGTCCAGTTCAAGTTCCCACATATCAGCTCATCATTTTATTGGTTATACAGGAAATTAAAACACTTACTTTTAATATTCAAGACAGAATGCATTACAGATGAGAGAACGAAGTACGGAAAGATGATTTCCTTCTACGGTAACTTTTCATTTTTTGTGTGTGGTGTTAATAATTAAAGGTACCCTGTGGAGTTTTCTTCTAAACATCTAATTTTCAATGTTTCTCAACAGAAAGCATTTGTTTTTGCTTAATCACATTGATGCAAAGATCATTTTTAAAATTCTGTCTTACCCACAATCACACAATACACCAGAATTATTTAAAAGAGGAGCTAATTATCAGGGGGAAAGCTAATTCATGCTCTCACCTGAAAGACAGGGACCTGACAGACGCCGCTACCCTCTCAAATATGGAGTGCCTCGGATTCTCCTCCTCGTCCTTTTCCTCTTCCTCCTCTGACTTCTCTCCTTTCTCCTCTTCCTCCTTCTGAAAAAGAATCAGCAGAAGCACGAGCATGTGAGCGTGCACGCTAAACTCTGTGTGAGTGTATTTAGGGGTTAGCGGAGGGGTGAGGGGACGGATATCACGCGGACTGAAATGGCAGCCTTCTCCTCAGGTCTCCTCCGTGGCTTAGGAGATACAACAACAACAACAACACAAACACCAACACAGAGACACAGTCTGTGAAGGTCTTGATAAAAGCTGGGCGATGTCCTTAGGTTTTCTCACCCAGCGGCAGCGACCTGAGCTGAGATTAACATGGTAATGGTCACAAGGGGGAGTGAAATGCACAGTGTGTGCTTGTCTGCACCGCACGATTCAGTGTGTAGATCCAAGACAAACAACAGTCGGCATAGAGACTACTGAGAGAGTGTTTATGGAAACGGATCCCAAGTGAACGAAACGGAAATCAAAGAGGGGATCCTCGTGAACGGGGAAGGTTCAGGCTCCCCTGACATGAGCCGTGTCAAACAGTCCAGTTTCTGAAGGATGATTCGATGTTTCACCCCCCCGTGAGATTATCCTAAACTGAAACTAACTGGTAGAAATTTTTAACTATACATGTGCAACCTCAAGCTGTTGGCTTGAGGTTTCTTCTAATGACTTCACAAACGATAAGACAGTTTCTAAATTAAGTTTTCAGGCCCACAAGCTTCTGGGGGAAAGTCTGAGTAAGAAGGCGACAAGAAGAGTGTAATCCATACCAAATTCCCTGAGTAGTGCAGTTTTCTGTCTATATCAGAAATGTACATTCAGTATATTCAAACGTTTCATTTCCTGCTTTAAGAAGATGATAGAGTTGATGGAGCGATTAAGTGGAAGAGGACTTTACTGGTCCCTGACCTGTGTGGAGGAGAGCTGGATTGGGTGTTTGCGTCTCACTGAAGTGGGAATCTTCTTCAGGACCAGAGTCACTCCGCTGGGATTCTCCCGCAGCTTCTTCACGAGGTTAGCTCTGCTCCAGCCCACCTGACGCAGCACAACAGGCGGTTATTCCCACTCGAAGGTTATCGTTTCAGACACTTTGCAGGAACAGTAAATGTGCACACTCACACTGACATACAGGTTTAGATGGAGAGGATCACATGCAAACACGAAATGGAGCTGTATACACTTAACGCTCACCACGATCTGGTCGTTGACTTGAATCACTTCATCACCAGCCAAAATCTTCACAAAGACGTCAGCCGAAGGCTGTAAGAGGAGAGACGATAAAACCCAGGTGAATATTGTTCACGGTAACCCAATCCAGCGCTCCATCAACTCAACTGGTTACAGACTATGGAAATAATAACCTATTGCTGTTATAGTTATTCGTATTATCTGGCAGTTTATCATAATTTTATAAAAACTATTCACCTGTCTTTTGAAAAAGACCTTCAAATGTTGACGCTGTCTTGGAGGCAACATCAGAAATCAATGTATGAGACTTTAGATATACATTGCAATTATGTACTGGGGAAACTAAAAACTAACTAAAAATAGGTAATTGGGCATAACGTGACAGAAATTGGCTGACCCAGTGATCTAAATACCTGACAAAATTGGATTGGAAGCATCTAATATGACTGAATGTATCAAGAATGCTATGAGGGTGTGGAAAAAATCAGACAGTAGTAAAACTTATATTACTGGATGATCATATCACCCATCCCTAATGTTCTGAGGTAATCCAAAGGTGATTCACTGCACTGGAATAATGACTTTGTGGACACATCACAGTAATAGTACCCAGGCTGACTTTTATAATTATATGTGCTTTCTGGGTACCCAGATCATACTCACAGGCTGCACTGCATGTGTGTGTGTGTGTTTGTGGGCAGTGGTCACATCTCTTATTAGCAGTCAGTCGCAGTGATGTAACTGCAGTAGCAGGGGAGCCGAGGGTACTTTGTTGTTGACATCATGGAAAAATAACATCTCCATCTTTGCGTCCCAGAGGAGAGCTACCCTCGCACTCGTTTTACAAGCCCTCCTTACTCTGTCTGATAAACACTCCTCCATCGCTCCGGAGTTTATGTTGCAAGCCCCCAGATCCTGAACTTCTCAGAACATGATGCATCGCTGCTCTTTCCCATGAAATGATTTTATTTTCCCAGAGAAACCAAATCAATTAAAAATAAAGTTAACAAAACAACTTACTAGGTTTTGAATGTAATAAATTCTATAGACTAGATTTCCCTGTGGTTCTATCTGGGTTAATAATCAGCTACTAAAGGCATTACTATCAATCTATCCAGACTGACACTGGTTTATAAAGAGAGAAAGGGGGGAATATATATACAATGTACAGATTAAGCTGTAGCCTTATTAATGGTGGCAAAATGGTCTTGTTGATTATAAATATAAAGTAAAGCATTGTGTGGCATGTAGTTTGCAGTCAGCAGACTTGTATTTGCAGCACAAGGGCTCAGATTGGTTTCAATTTCAAAGCATTAAGCAAAGAAAGATAAGACCAACAGCTAAAAATAAAGCGTCACACAAAAGTACTTCCAAGGGGATTTCTGCCTGGTCTGGAGCTCATGCGTCCATAACAAATGAATCCAAATTAAAATTTCATACGTCAACTGTGCAGAGCAGAATTCATTGTAGAAAAAGGCATGATTGTACGCTGCCAGTAAATGACTTTTTTTTTTCTTGTCACAGACACAGAAAAAAGGAAAACTGATAATTCTTCTTTATTTTTGCTTCTCACAACTGAAAATATACGTCCAGTTCCTTCTAGATTAAACACCCAGACAGAATAAGTGCAAAATCTGTGTTTAGCAGATCAAACTTTGAAACAGGAGAAGTGTAAACGAGCGTTATCTCCTTCAGCAGTATGTGACAGACCTGAGCCACAGAGTCACAGCTTCTTACCCGTTACACCCTGACAGGTCGGCGCCCTTTTTAACAAGACACCACCGGTTAAGAAGTCAGACACAGTAAGGCACTTTGGATGCCTCTTCATGGGGCTCTTGCAAAAAGACAAACTGCAGCTGAAGTCAATCACTTTGCTCTGCGGTTCAGGAGGAGCAGAGGTTTGAGTCACGCTGCTCTTCAGAGGGTTGGTTAAGAGCACTGAGACGGCAGCCATGTTTAACTCTGCGTGGTCTGTGAGCTGAGTCAACAGTGAAAGCAAAGTAAAGGAGAGAGTCTGACCTCAGCGGCAGTTCCGGTCACGTAGTGGTTACTGGAGCCGGTGGACGTTATCTCAATCCCCTGAGACAGAGAGAGAAGCAGCGAGATGTTATGCATGCTTATGTACAAAGTCAGCTCTGCATATCAGAGCCGCGGTCACAGACCATAAACACAGCCCTGTCATCACTGCTGGATTCTCGTGGAGGTACTGATGTCTCTCTCCGGATGCATTGATTGCTCAGCCTGTATTTACAGATCAGACTAACCTGATTGATTATTTCCAGTCTGAATGCACATGGGGAGAGCCACAGCCCAGATCGCATAATCAATACACATGACGACAGAGACATGAATGGATTTCAACTGATATGAGCAGAGATTAAGAGATCATTTCCTCCCATTGCTCCTAAATCCAACATGCTGTATAAATATATTAGATATGAGCCACAAGTGGAAGCTGGTATAAACAGATAATAAAACCCAGTAATAATACAAACTATGTCTTCGTAGGAGAAGTTTTAATTGTTCATATAGCTGCATACAACCACATTATAGTGTTTTGAACCAATTTTTATTATTCATTATCATCCATAGTATTATTTTATTATTTAGTGCTTGTATTAAATAGGGGTTAATTGGTACTATGGTAATAATATTTTTTTATGGATTTTGGTGATATATTGGTAATAATCTGGAGGGCTTTGGCACTGCAGCTCACTTCACAAACAAATAAGCTATTCATCACCTTTGCTAACATCCACTTATTTTTCTCATTAGCCCAAACAAAAGGCTTTTATGTGACGATGAAGACACATGCTCCCCGTGCCTTAAAGACATTTACCAGCAATGTTCAAAGCTAAACAATTTGTTTAAACTTCTCCTTTTTGATTGGAATAAATTTAAACCTGAGGAAAATGAAATAGGAAAAAAACAAGCTTTTTCTCTTAGATTCTTACTTGTTTCATGAACTGAGAAAGTGTTCATGTGAATTAAAATTCTTCCTGCCTCTCACTTCCCTTTCTGTCTGTTTTTAGTTCCCATTACTTTCAAGCATTTAGAGCGCAGACTTCGTTGCCAGTGATGCACTCCAATCAATCGTGTGTTTTGCTGCTACTTGTTGAGCACATTTGTAAAAATTTTTCTGTTCCACTGACGAAATGTTGTGAAGAATTACCTCCAGCAGTTTAGCTGAACCCCCCCCCTCCTTCACACACCTGCAGCCATGGACACAAACACATAATGTATGCTTGTCTACAGCATCAGAGGTGATGAAGTGGAGCTAGAAAATGCGCATATTTGCTTTTAAGACAACACGCTGGAGATTAGGAGGGCCAACAGAGCGAGTGAGTGAGCACAAGGAAATGGGGCTGCTATTACCATATAACATGAGAGATCTTTGCCTAATGGGCTGAGTACACAAAGGGGAAGAAAAAACTGCGCTGAACAAAATTGCTCCGTCGAAATAAAACTAAAAGGACACGAGATGATGCAGAAAACAGGCAGAGAAGAGAGCTGTAATTGTTGTACTCAATGTACCGGCGGACGGCGAAGGCACTAAGAGAAGAGGAGAGGCTGGAACAGAAAGCTGTTTGTGAACGACTAAACTAGAGAGAAGGTTTAGGAGAATAAAGAGAAGAGGACAGGGAGAACCTTGAGTTTGATGAAAGAAGAGATGAGTGGAACCGAGTGATGATGGAAAACTCCAGGCAAGGATGAAGGCAGAAAAAGAATACTGAAATGACAGAGAGGGCGAGGAAGAAAATAAGACAGAATACGAGTTGATTGTCGAGAAACGGGCGAAGTGACAAATTGAAATTTTTTTAAATGATTGTGATAATGAGGTGAGATGCTGCACAGGCATACAGAAAAGAGTTTTTCAAAAAGAGCTAAAGAATGGTTAAACAGAGCCGAACGACTGAATAATCAAAATGAATGATGTCGGCTTGCAGTTTCTAAAACATTTTCACGTCACTTTTATTGGGAGATTTTTTGTCAGCTGAGTGTTCAACAGTGAATGAACTGCTTTTCTTTAATATGTACAAAATACGACCCCGATTCCAAAAAAAGTTGGGACTCTGTAAAACACAAGTACAACAGAATGTGATAATTTGCTAATCCTTTTTGACATATATAAAGATAATATATTTAATGTTTGACCTCATCAGCTTCATTGATTTGTTAATATATGCTTATTCTGAATTTGATGCAGCAACATGTTTCCAACCAGTTTGGACAGGGGCAACTAAAGACTGGGAAAGATGTGTAATGATCCAAAAACACCTGTTTGGAACATTCCACAGGTAAACAGGTTGATTGGTAACAGGTGATAGTATCATGACTGGGTATAAAAGAGGCATCCTGGAAAGGCTCAGTCGCTCACAAGCAAGGGTGGAGCGACGTTCACCACTTTGTGAAACACATGATTGTATAATTGAGATTACTACATGGACTCTGGAACACTTCGTAGAACTGTTGTCAGTAAACGCAGTTTGTTTGCACATGATTGCATTCTGTCTTTATTTACGTTTCACACAGCGTCCCAACTTTTAATCAGGGTTGTACATAGAGATGCTAATGGTGAACCACCGATTCATGATGGGTTTTATTCTTGATTAACCTCCTGTTTTTCTTGAGAAATGAATTTGTTTACAAAACGCTAGATAACAATCTGACGGTCAGAAACCCCTTCCTCCAAGCTGAGGTTAGATAGGGAATGAAATAACTTTAACTACGACTGTGCTGTTGATCAACTGATCAATTGTTTCACTAATTATCAAATGGATCATTTCTAGTTATCTAGTCTGTGAAATCCAAAGGCAACTGCAGGCACACAGATCGCCATCTGAAAACCTCTGATTTTAATCCTGCATGATTTACTGTGTGTGCTACAATATAGGTATGTGACATGTAAGCACTTTTACATGTGCTCAGACATTAAAAATCTACGTTTAAGAATGACAAAAGGTTATTTAAGGTGAAGGCTTTACCAGCTGATCACCAGGTGACACGGGTACCAGGTCGACACTCTCCAGCTGAGCAGTGTGGGTAAGAAGCGCCTCAGGGCTGGAGCTCAGGATCTCATCACACACCGCCACCACCTGACGGCACTAGAGGATGAAACAAACCATTTACTAGTAACAGTATCTCATACAATCCCCCCCAAAATAATAGGAAAAACAGCTGCCATTACATCTAGCTAGTAAAATAGGCAAAAATACAGACATAGCTGCTGCACTCACCACGGATATGATGTCCTTCTCCTTTTCATAGACAGTGTTATCCTGTTGGAGGAGTGCAACAGCATGGCATGAGTTACAGTTTCACAAAGCAGAGTATCAGAGGCATGGCAGCAGCCTGTGTAATGCTGATATTGATCTGTGGAAATGGGACAATCTGACTCAAAACTCATATCCCATTTCCTCCTCACAGTGTGAGTCAGGAAGTGAAAGGCCAGCAGTATCCAGAGGCATCACTCCAGACCTTTACTGGTTTGTTACAGGCTTTTATCACAGCAGTGCTTTTGTATAAATAAAACAAAAACATAACACAAATTCTATCAAGTTTGAAGCACAGCGAGTGTAAAATCCCTTTAGTGGTCTGTTATGTCCACTTAATCCAAGGTTTTATGCTAATCCCCACATACTTTATGTAATGCATGTGTATGCAAGTGTACACACACACACATGCACAGGAAGTCATTGTCACCGTTACAGTACTGGGATCAGTACACTGGAACTAAACTGCTTAATCTGTGGTTGGGAGGAAGGTGTTGATAATGAGCCTACAGTGAGGGGGTGGCTCTGAATGGGGGAGCTTGATGACATAGGTAAAAAGAGAAGATGGTAGATGTCCATACAGTATGGCATATTCACCGAATGGAAGCATACCACATAACATTACTGCCTAAGCTAATTTGCTATGCCTGATGGTGTGCTGAGTTACATAAAGGACTGTAAAGGGAAACTAATCCCTGTGAAATGTAATAAGGGATCACCAGTGAGACATGGCTGGATTTCTGTGCTAATTAAAGGCTGTGACACGAGGCCTCAGGGAGGGGTACGAGTGGGAGAGCCTGCTGTCATGATGGCTGGTCAGTTCATCTCATCTTGTTTGTTGTGTGTGTCGCTATTCCCCTCAGGCATTTGACTGTGGATACTTGAGAGATGCACAACCTGAGATATATTGATTTACACCACAACAAAGCACTAAAGCTTGTGTATAAACTCCCAAAGTTGTTCAGATCTTTATCTTGAGCCCTACTCGAGCTAAGTAGCCTTGTCATGGCACACTGACTGTATGCTAGCAAGCTAGCTTGTTAGGGCTTCATTCATTACAGCGTAAACAACTTTCAATAAAGGACAGATATTTAAAAAAAACGAACAGCAACAAGCAACTTGATATAAAGATACAGAGGAGCTGAAGCTGTAACCTTCCTCAGAGCCAGCTGGTAGCGTTACCAAAAACATATTATTAGTGCAAACAGTCCACGCATCTGAAAATAGATTTAGGGTTACTTTTAGCCACCAAGAGGAGTTTGTGCCACGTAATAACACCACAAGAAACTAGGGCAATTATAGGAAAAGATATTAAAAACAAGACTAACAGCCATGCTAGCAGCTATGTGAGGCTGTACTGAGTCACAGTGATGCTTCCAGCTACAAGCTAACGTCAGCAGGCTAACATGCTCACTGTGACAGTGCTAACATGTGGTGTTTAGTAGACATAATATTCATCTTAGCTTAGTGTGTTAGCATGCTAACATTTGCTAATTAGCATTAAACACAAAGTGGCATTTGGTCATTAACAAAAGTCACCAAATTTTCAACAGCTGTTTAACTTACAACTGCATACGTAAAACTAAACCTGAACTTCATGGCAATCCTACCATTGATAGTAACGATATTTTATGTCTGGACCAAAGTGGCAGACTGACCGACCAACCAGCAGAACGACTTTGCCAATGCAGCCCTGGCATGGCTAAAAACATTTAATATGCTTTGTTCTGACAATAAATGTGAGGAAAACCTGACATGTGGAAAAAAAAAATCGTGTTGTTTAACTTGTTTAAAGCCAATTTAGATTGCCAGGGAAAGCTAAATGCAGGCAGGATTTACTGTTACAAGTGTTACAAAACCAAAATAATGCTTTAAACTGAGGACAGAAACCATCTTGTGTGGTTGGTCTCTTGTTGCACGTCATCAATGCAGTAACGCCTCTTTCTTTCCCACATCTCACCACTGATGTTTAGACCTACAGTGAAAATACAGCCACATCCGAAACCTCTGATTTCTGTTATATTTGGGGGCTACTTCACTGGAAGCTTCACCACAACAGTTCTATAATTCCTTTTAACTGTACCAGAACAGGAAACAACACATTAATGTGTGTGAGGTGAGTGATAGGTATACTTCTGCCCTGAAACCCATGTACGATCAGGAGGGTGTGGTGGGAAAACAGAGCAACACAGGATGCAAAGCAGTTTTCAGGAAGACTTCTAGACACAAAGAGACGTTGTATCCATATGCAATATTGGTTACAACCACAAATCCATGCACACATAATCACCGTCTGACTCTGAATCAATTAACAAAAGTCCTCAAGAGCCTCCAGCATCGCTCCACTTCAGCTTCTCTCTCAACGAGATATTAACTAAATTGTTTCACTTGAAAACATCGCTAAAGGAAGCCCTCAGGTTTTGTAACACAAGATTTGTCGCGCCAAACAGTACAGTTACTGTAGAGATGAACCACTTTCAGTTCTCCGTCGACTTAAAGCAGAAGCAGGAATCCAACGGCAGCTCTGGCCTTTCAGAATCAGGTTTATTACCAAGTAGGTTTTCGCACACAAGGAATTCCCCTTGATGTTTTTGCTGCACGACAATCACAGAAAACATGTAATTAAAGATAAAATGCAAGTCAAGAAGCACAACTAGCAAACAGAAAGTTGAAAATATGCCACTCAGAGCTCACAATTCCCACAGTGCCATCAAGAAAAAGCAAAAATGTAATACAATACAAGCCACAGACATTCAAGGCTGACCTTCTATTCCACTTCATTGTAACTACGGTGGTTACATATTAGCCACAACTGTACTGTAGACCGTCAATAAATGCAGACAATCCCTTGCAGAATGAGCTGCACTAAGATTCAGGTCATCTTAGTATGAACTCTGAGAAAAAAGAGACAGAAATCTTCCAGTATTGTCATAAAAGTATTAATATTTTGTCTTCTGAGCTGCTAAGGAACTACTTCTTCACTTGATGCAAACAGGGGTCTTGCATTGTGAAGCATGCCGTGTGGCTTGATCAGCTGGTGAGCTAACTTTACAGCAGCGCTCTGTGCCTGAAAGCTGTTCTCTCAATAGTTGTCTTGGAAACAAAGACAAGCTATAACGTGGGTGTTAACATTCTTAAATAACGCGGACAACCGGAATGAACGCAGGCGTGCACGGACACACGCATGCAAAAAGGCAGAAATTGTGGCACAGACATGCAGTGACACATGAATGTACCTGCGTGGGCAAACACAGAGCGTGTTGATTACACACGATTAACCAGATTTCCACCTTTTCCTTTCTTTTTGTTGTTGTCTGCCACTTCAAATACAATATATCAAAGCCTTGTGAATCATAAGCCTTGTCAAGTCATGTTGTGTCTGTCTCTGGGTGTGTTTACACAGAGGACATTTTCTATTTGCCACCAGGTCACAGACTTGCTATAAAAAGATTGTCAGGCAAAACTAGGTTTGATCTCTTTTACACCTGTTCCTCGCCTTTCCATCCAAATCATACAACCCCTTTTGCCTGCCACTTCCTCAGTCAGGTCCTTGCCTTTTACTCTACCGCTCCTATCAGCACTGGCTTTCTCCTGTGCTCTATTTTCCAGCACCATAAATAATAAGCTATAGCATTCAACCCTCTTATTATTTCCATCATGAGCTTTAAATAAGTCCTCCAGTAGCAGTAGTATCAAGCAACAATAGAGCAGTCTGTAGTGTGTTGTTTTCTATTATTATGTCTTTCCGGTTAGAGAAAAGCATTACATAATCAAACTGTCACCTTTTAAACAAAGAAACAGTCATGAATTTGTCTCAGTAGCTCCTTGTTCTTCAAATGTTAATGTTTAAAAGTTAAAACATTAAAATCCCTTAGAGTCAGGTGACGGTTCTTAGGTCAAAGACCCTTTCAGAAGTCACCATTAAACGCACATACCTTAATGTTTTGCTTTGAAATTCACTTTCACTCTCATATCCAAGTTCACAGTTCACAGAGCCCCGTCTCTCTCCCTCGCCTGGACTTTGCTCACAGGTTTGCTGGTTCAAAGCAGACTGAGCGAAACTGAGACCTGACAACGTTATGTGTGGGATCCCGACAACACCAGCTGACTGCTGACCTTGATCACCCTCTGGGTGGGAGGAGAAACACGCAGACACTCTAAACGAATACAGGAAATAATAGTCCTTTCTTCTGTGTCAGGGCTGTGATACAGTTTCTGTGGAAGCAGTTCTCCAGACAAAGATGTCATGATGAAGCCATGGCGTCCTGACAGCATGTCAGAAACATCACAGGGGGCACGACACCACCATCAATTAGCCAGGAAAAAAATTAAGAAGGCATGACCAAAGTAGTGTGAGTTCAGCGGTAATTGTCACGCTGCTGATGTCATCTCCATGCTAAAATGTGACTCAGTTGTACAGTTCATGCTACAAGTGTGTGTAAATCAGCCTGTTCTTCTACAAAACCCTGTGCCTGAAGGTTTATAATGCTATGATGACAGTTGAACCAGCACATGAAGCCTGAACCCACGTGCATGAGATTTCTCATTTCCTCTTGTCTGTTAAACAGCTGTGAGGTCTTCTCAGCTGTCCAAAACTGACCTTTTAGCTCACCTGCACATTTTTTTTTTAATTAATAACTGCCAGCACCTGCCAAAACATGTACCGTCCAAGTTTTATAGATATGAAATTACCCTATCCATTTCCAGTGGTATTTTGTGAATGGAATTAGTTACGATTATGATTAATTTAAACTGTTCTCACTTCACAGTGATTGACCAGCAAGTTTGGCAAGTGAGCTCATCAAAAACCGAATTTACATGACAGAATGGTCTCAGTAGAGAAGTACTTCTTCATTGACAGCGATTCCTACCTTTAAAACACGTGCATGCACAAACGCACAGGTGCACACAGAGCTCAAAAACAGGAATTGAGCAAACAATGGCCAGACATTACCAAACGATGATGAACCTCTGTGAGGGTTTTAACTTACAAATCGCTCGCTCAGTGCCATGCGTCCGTGCGTACGGAGCAAACAATGAATGAAAACAACAGTCAGCAGGCCCAAGTCTGAATCACCTCGCAGTGGCAAAAACATCCTATGAGAGTCAACAAGCTCAATAACTCTCTGAAATCAATGCTTCCTTCCTTCCTCTCTGGTCCATAAGAATAATGTTACTGTTGCTCTACATCAACATAAAGTCTCCAGGTCTCATTTCTCACATGAGTCCTGTAGGCTTGTTCAAACTCTTGGCTAAACGTGTAAAACTGCCATATCTGGTTAGTATAGATCTCACATGATGTCTGAATGATCTCTAACTTCTTATCAAGGCCTTAAAGAAACAGAGCATCCAATAAAAAAATCTACACCGAGTGATTTTCAACAACCAACCAAGCTACACAATGATGTGTCTAAGTGCCGGCTTGAGCCTTTTTAAGCAGTCAAGCAAAGTGCGGAAGCAGCAGATCACCTTGTGGAGAATTATCCAATCAAAGAGGTGGGAGCCTTACCTGTCGTGCTGTGCAGGCGTCCAGAGCTGGCTACAGAGGGCTAAATATAAACTCCTTTAAATACTGAGTGTCCTCTTTCACCCACAGCTTCTCTGCACCTCTGACTGTCTCCTTACCTCTCTCTAATTATCTCTCCTTCTGCCGCTATCCCTGTCGCTCTGTCCTCTTCTCTGCTTCACTTCTGCCGGACGATTTGTCTCTAACGCCGCTACAGCCTCCTTTTCACAGTTAATAGTCTCGATCTGCCTGTTGCTCTCTGTTGTTCATTCAGCGACATGCACTCCCTCAGGAGTCAAAAGTCAGTTAACAGTCTCAGTGCAATCCCTCTCTCAGTCTCCTCCTCCTTTCTCTGCCTTCCCCTTTGCTCTCCTCCCTCCCTCCCCGAGGCACTACGACATATCCAGGCCTGTCCCTTCTGCTACCTGTGAACACCGCTGACCCACTTTGCATCCAGTTATAAATATTTCTTCCCCTCCCATTTCTTTCAGACATTTCACTCTACCATGAAGGAGTAAACATCAACAAAATCCAGCCCTCCTCTCTGGCAGGCCTTTCAATCTAAGCTTCTTCAAGGTACAGCCGCCTCCAAATATGCCAGGAATGTGAAGATAAAGAATACATTTCTCAAGCTAAGCTGAGGAGCAGGATGTGTGAGTGTTTTTCCTCGCTGCTCTTTAGGGGTTGAGTTTAAAAAGAAACAGCCGACCACACAACAGGTCATACTTCCTCGCTGGAAGTTTCGTGTGCATGATAAAACCACTAGAAACACGGTTTACTCGTGTGTGTGGTTCCTGTTAAGATAAAACACCTCCTTTTCATGAACACGTGCGGCGAAGTGGACTGAGCCATTCAGTTTGCATAAAAAAGCCACGTGACGGACAGATTGTAACAGTGTAAATATAATATCACACATCAGTTTTATGCACTTAACTGCTTGAAGCCACAAACCTTGAGAACAATGTCTCCCAGCTCTCTGCAGTAGCTGAATATGTTCTTGCTGCTGGTGGATCCACTGAGCTGGAAAAACTGATACCTGGAAAGACAGGGATTATATTTCAAATAAGTCTGGATAGAGACAGGAGGGAACAAGTGCAAGCGAGCACAGTGAATTAATTTCACACTGGTGGGATAATTAAAAGGGACAAAGACAAGCTGTGGATCTTAGAAAGTCGCCCACAGAGGAAATGAAAGAGATCAAGCAGAAAGGTGGGAACTTTTAAGGAACAGATGTCAGCTTTCTTAATAAACGACATATGAAAGCTACACCTCTAAATGAACATCTTTTTTTTTTTACATAAAAGCTGCAGCAACAAAACTAGAGCTGCAACTATTTTTACAAGACACAGCAGAGAGCATTTTTCGGGTTGAAAAATAACTGCAGAATAAAATAGAACCTGGAGAGCTGTATACATAACGATTAGATAACTCCCTCTTTACAAACCTGTTGAGCAAAGAGAAGAGTCCTTTGGCAGAGGTGATGAGCTCCACTACAAGCTGCAGAATGCCGGCAGGCAGCTTGGTGGTGCTGCGTCCATCGTAGCTGTTGAGGCGCCAGCGGCCCTGGATGCCCATCTGGAGGCTGTGGGAAACGGCACGCAGCTTCTCCGTCAGACCGCGTAGGTTCTCGCCGCCTATACCATACGTCTGGAGAGAGCACACACACACACCAACACACACCGGTGAAAGGTCTGTTTCACCCCTGAAACACTTTAACGCTGTTATACATAATCAATCTGTGATGTTTAATGCATAACTTCCCCTCTTCCTGCCTACGACACTTCACAGGGGCTTGTGTTTAATATGCATTTCATATACTGTGGTACCTCGGTTTTATTTTCACCGGGGACCTTTTGTATGTTGCTGCTCTCTTCTTTCCACTTTTGAATAACGTGATAAAATGCCCCAATGCTGCTAAAAAAAAAAAAACAGTTCAAAGAGGGCAATGTCAACATAACCATGGATTATGCAAGAGGCTGGTGAAAACAATCATGATACTGACTGAAATGTACGTTGAATTAAGAGCAAGGGAGGGAAACGACTGAGGGAAAGCTGAGTGAAAGATGTGCTCCGTACACTAAATACAGTGCTTCTTGATGTATTGCACTCCGGTCTGCTGTTGGTGGAGATATTAGTGATTCATCTCTCTTCTGAGATGAATTTGCTCCTTGTAAAAATGCTACATTGCAGACAAAATTGCCATGACAGAGAAGAAAATACAGATAAAATCATCTTCACAGTGCAGTTTTATGCCATGACATTGATATAGAGTGATGTAGTGATTTTTTTGTAAGATCTTTTGCAGTAATCCAGCAAATATCTTAGAAATAAAGGCAGAAAAACATATGAAAATACCATATTGCCTCAAAGCACTCAGTTTGCAACACTTATAACAGCCTAATGCGCCACATATAGTAAAAGTAGCTCCCCTTTTTGGAGCTAAGTCCTCCGCTGTGGAGCTGCTAGCAACATTACTTTGACTTTCAGCCATGTTTGTTGTTGCTGTGTGTAATGGTGTGACGTCATGACATCAAAATGTCAGAAATTGCTGTTATCATTGTGTGAATTTTGTAGCAATATTAGTGTGACTAATATGGTATAACACACCGCTAAAGTATATACACCTTATCGTGTCATGATAATGTTAATTTTTAGCTCAGTATCCAAAAACACTTCCAAAAAGTTCTCATTGAAAAACAGAAATTACAAATAAAAAATAAATAAATTGCAGTAGCAATGAAGATGTGCTTATTTCTTTTCTTCTCATCTGCACCCAGGTGCCAGCTGATTAGGCACACCTCACTGAAGCTAATGCAGCCGAACAGCTCTGCAATAAATCCCACCTTCATTATAATGTTCGGTTTTTGTTCGAACTGTTTGATGCTGATTCAAGTTTTTGATCATTTCGGAGCCTGCAGTTTTGCTGAGGTGGTTTTAATATTTCGTCCACCGCATTTACATCGGCCCCATCAACCAAAGCTACAACATCAAACAGTGGCTAGAAATAAATATTCCTCCCAGAGTGAGACGGAGCTCCTCTCTCCTGCGCCTGTCATCACAGTTTGCTGGCCAGCAGTGTGAGACGTGACTCCTCGCAGCCACTGCAGAAGGAGCAGGTTTTTGTCCTGAGCCACTCATCGGTGGTCGAGAGGTTTGGTTCTGCTGGGCTTTGTTGTCACATATCAACCAGCCGGAACAATCCCCCGTCAACAAGTGGCCATGAATTTTTCATGGCCTTGTCAACGCTGTAGTTGTTAATTATGTAACAGTGCACTTGAACATGTTTGGTCTGTGTGTATGGTCCATGTGAGCGTCTGATGGCTCCTTTTTATGAATGAGCTCAGTCTTAGCGCTTCACGGAGCATCAAGACAGAGAGGGAAGAGAGGCGGACACATGCATGCGTGCACACACACACACACACACAAACACACACACACACACACTGTAGCCAAGCTTACCATTTAAACTAATATATCTGTGTATGGCCTCTAATCTTGTCTTAGGTTAAACAATTTCACACAAGGGCACTTTCTGGAGACTTTATTCACACATTCGTACAAGCTTTGGGTTAAACCCTTAATGACTATTTCAATCAGTATTATGTTTATTTCAGCGAGTGCACAACAAGCAGCTTAAGCAGCCTGAGCTTTTAGCGTTCACAGACTGTTACACCACCAGAGCTGGAACCTTGGCTGGTACTGTCCTACTCAATTAGTCCTTCTAGTGAAACAAAGGCCATTCTGGAAACACACACACACCCCTCCCCCATACACACACACACACACACACACACACACACACACACACACTAACACAACTAATCAAGTGTCCTAAAACTCCCTCTCAAATTTAGACAGGGAGGGAAATTAATTAGGCAAGGGGGTAAGAAATGGGATAGAGCATCAAAGGGGAGGCAGAAGTGTTTTTTTTAGCCGACTATAAAACTTTGCCAGAAATTTGCATGTGAAGTATCAGGCACAAGCTTTTGTGTTTTAAATCTGCTTTGGTTGCAGTCGAAGCATGACTAGTTCTTTGATGTTTTTAGCTAGAAAAATAAAGTAACTGTTTTACTATGATATGCTTCACTAGGGCGACTTTGATAGAAAAGTGGAGGGCAAAGAGAAGCAATGAACTCAAACTGGCTGCATGTTGCTAAAGGCTCTGAGCGCACTTCAGTGAAACAGGACTTGTATGGCAATAAGAGCAGTTGTGTGTTCTGGCTGGATTTGTCCAACAGCTGCTGGTTCCGCTGTGCAAACAAGAGCAGGCTCTAAAAACAGTGTTGTGGGGAAATAAATACATCTCTGCACTCCAATATCAGGACATGCACAACACTGTGGCAAAACAAGAAGATGACTGCTCAGTAAATATCCAGAGCACAGCTCCACACACACACACACACACACACACACACACACACACACACACACACACACACACAGCCTGTTGTAAGCACAGAGCACTGCTATGGACACATACTGTACACAAACACACATGATTCCACGTCCTCCCTCACCAGAGAGCAGAGTTTCTCCACCGCCTCCAGAAGGAGCTCTTGGTGTCCAATCTTATGCACTCCCATCTTTTCCAGGTCGTGAGAGGTCAACTGGAGCAGATCCAGACCTGACAAATGCCACTCTGAGACTGGGTACTGATGCAGGGGGGCGTCCAAACCTGGCGGCAGGACACCAAAGCACATACAGTTAGGACTTAACCACAGGCAGCGCACATGTGTAAATGGAAAGCCCACATAGTCAGAAAGTCACGGGCATGTACAGGCAGAGACATGCAGAGGGAGCACAGACTAACTGAGGATCGGCAGGGCTGCAGGCATGAAGCATGAAAAAAAAAAAAGCTACATGACGGGCGATTAGGTCTGAATAAAGTACAAGTGATTTATATAATGTATACACAAAATAATTAATAAACTATATTAATCCTGATTTAATATGAATGATTTTAAAGAAATTACTTAAAGCATTTCAAAGTAAAAGCATAAATGGTCTGAATACACTATCTTAAATGTGATTATCCATGTAATAGCCAGGGGTGGAGGAAGTACTGAAATCATTTACTTGAGCAAAAATGGCAATAAATACAACTTCTACTGTACAAATCCTGCATTCAGCATTTTACGTAAATAAAAGCATTTGCAACAAAACGTACTAAAAGTGTCAACAGATTTGAAGAATGGACCCTGTAAATGTTATACTACTATATTACTGGTTCATTATTACGGATGCATTAATACGTAATTGTAGCTACTGAATAAATGTCATGGATGGACTCAAATACAAGTACCTAAAAACTGCTTAAATTGAGTTAACTTAGTTACTCTCTAGCCCTGGTAATAGCTCACCTGTAGACCAATATTCTAGTACTAGTAATAGTAATACAGTTTCACCATGAACCACCAAGAAAGAATCCATGTACTTAACAGTGGGTTGGGCTGTATACTCTCTGTCTATGACCCTCTGTGCTAGAGGACGCATAAATCAATAAGGTCAGTGAACGCAACATATCAAAGAAGTAGAAAACAGGCAGCCATGTACGCGGTTTCTGACGCCTCAGCTGTTGACACTGATCAGAAAAAGAGTGGCTTCTCTCTCAGCACGGGCCACTTCCTCATTCCACCTCCACCTTTCACTTCCAAGAGGATTTGTGTGGCGCTTCTATTCCTGACTCCCCCGTCGGAGCCAAGTACCTGTGAGGCGATCAAGGCGTGAGAAGAGCGACAAAAGCGCAATATGTTCCTCACCTTGGAGCCACTCGCCGACTCTCTCCTCGCTCCACGACGTGATAGGCTCCATGCTCGGAGTCCTGCTGCAGTCGCTCCTTGACTTTCCAGCCGTCCTGGCCGACTTCTACCTCTCCGGGCTGCTGGAAGAAGGAAAAGTTGCTCCTGATTTGGAGTCGGACGATGACGAATGGCACTCCTTCCCACAGGTACAGGTAAGAGTCCCCCTGCTGTCAGCCAATAGTGCGGAACTGTCAGGCTAGACCAGGAGCAAAGACCCCTCCCTCCCACAACCCCCCCACACACTCCCTCCTTACCTGGGGGAACGGTGTGTGTCTGTGTGTGTATGTGTGTGTGTGAAAGGTGCTGCAGCTTTAATGCCTCATAACTTCCCTCATAGTTTCATGCGTAATCACGTCATCCGCGCGGAAAGGGCGCAGGGCAATTACACAGCAGCGTGTAAGGGGTGGACACAATAACAGCAACACCTGTGGCTACAGTATAATGTAATCATTCAGTAATAATACTTCTGTGACGGTGCCAGAAAGGTTCTGATGAGCGCTGTGGTCATTCTGTCACTGTTGAAGTTGCGTTTGATTGCATTAAAGTGCAACAAGTGGCCGTTAACAGGAAAATGAAAAATATGATACCACACACAACTGCACGTGCTGTTTTTCTGCATTTCCCGTACAGTTTTTGAATTGTCACAAGGCTTAAGGGGATGAAGATCTTGTTCTCCCTGTAGCTACACGCCAGCAGATCTAATCCTCTTTTCCCAGTCCGCTGGTTAGACTGCTCTCTTAAGAATTCACCGGAAATGTTGCTTATTTTATCCTCTGAACTGTGTTGACTTCTCAGCTCTGATGAAGCTGCTTGCTGAATTATTTACAGTATCAATAGTTACATCAGGAGCTACTGGAAGGAGCTTATTCGTGAATAATTGATCCATAACAACTCAACAAACAGACAGTTTTTGACTACAGAGAACAGCCAGGCTATTAATGAATGATATTGTGTTTTGTGGCTATTCACAGCTAGGTACAGCCTGTAAAGGCCTGAGACAGCCTTAGTGCTATCTCTTGTTATTTATTCTCCATTAACACTGCAGAATCAATCAACCAATAACCTGGTTTTGGGCTTGAAAGTTCATTTTATGTTGAATGAGTACATCTGTAAAATTCCAACTGGAAATGCTGCTTTTCTTTGAAGCAGCGTAAGCTCCATTCATGCTCATGACGTCAAGTCTAGCACCTGATCCTGTGACCGTTTTGTGGAATCTCTGCTGTGAGCTGCACCAGGGAATCATTTTCAGTGTCACAGTTCCCAACAAACCTGCTGTTGAGTGTTTCCTGAGTAGTAAAGGCCATGGTCGGATGAAAAGGCTATAGTCACAAAAGAGGTGCCCTCTGATATCTGGCACCCCCTGCTGTTATTCTCTTTGTACCAAGAGAAAGAGTCAGTGAAGGGGGAAAAGGCGGGTTTATATATGTCAGCAGGCAAAATGGCACGGTGTCCCTGCGTCCGTGGTTTATGCCAATATTTTCAAATATTTAGAGAAAATCTGTTGGGCTGCCTGCAGAAATACAGTCCTGTAATTTATCTTTGCAGAAGAAAGGTTTGTGTGAATTGCTTGAAATCCACATATTTTGACTGACAACGTGATAGAAAATGTTCTTTGATACAGTACTGCTCATCATTTCATCATCAGTCAAGTGTATTTCAAAGGAAAAACAACAAATTAAAGAGAAAAAGCTGCAGCTCACTGATGGTAAACCCTCAGACTGTATGGTGGAAAGGGATTTTGGTCATCAGTGAATCACTATTGATCTTCTCTTGAGTCAAGATGACCTCTGCTGCAAGTGAGAGGAAAATAACTGACCTTGAATGTCAGTCCACTAGTCTGACAAATCAAAGCTGATCTTGGATAATGGAAAACCAATGGATTGCTAAATCTTTGCCCATTCTTGCCTAAAGTCTCCATGGCTACCCCGTGCTCTTGAACAGTATAGCGCAGTGGTTAGCAGCCCTTTATGTGGTGCATTACATCATGCTGCTCTTCGTCTTTCTTGTTTTCCAGCCTGTACAATAATCAATGATAATAATAATAATTTATTTGAAATAAAATAACAGTCTTCTCATGTACTTATTAGTCTGATTGTTGCACTTGATCTGTCTCAGTGAACTTCAATGACACAGCGATGTGTTACCGTAGCTTCTTTATGCTGAACTTGGTCTCGGATGTGATTTTCTAAAAAGACCTTTCGCTTGGCCCGCCTTTTTGCCCAGCCCAAAATACCAGAGGTACAAATTCAAGCCTCAACATGTTTGCTCTGGCTTGACAGTCATAAGATTATGGAGTCAGCAGACTGTGTTGTGCATTAGGCGCTGTTACTGCAAAACACGGTGTTGATGACAAAAGGGGACAAGATTGTATTTTACAGCCAACAATAGAAAATTGTATAAACGCAGAGCCTCTCTCCCTCTCTGTTCCCTCACTCTCTTTATTTCTATCACCGATCAATACTCCCCTCCGAGTCCATTTGCAGCCACACTGTCCCGACAGCCATTTCTGTGATAAATGATAACTCCGCTAATGTTTGAAATACAATAATGCTATTTGTTCATCGTCTCTGACAGAACAGAGCGAGTCTTGAATTATTGCATTGCCATCTTTTCTTGGCACAGCCAGTCTGCAGAGATTGGATAATTACCCTTGCTCCACCATTGAGCAGCTAATTAATTTGTTCCATGCTGCAGCCCCTCTGACGGCGTTGATCCTTGCACTGCAGACATGTGCTCATTGAGCTCAGCTAAGCAGGAATTATTATCAAAGGTCCCAAAGTACAGTCGTTGAAACCTGACACACCCAGAGTATTAAATTTAGCCCTGAAAGGAAGCGTGTCGTATATGATATGTTGTAGCTGAAAAGTCCATTAGTCATTGTGTGCTGTATTTATCTATATGGGGTATATTTAGTGCTTTAATGTCATGATACCTTTGTCTTTAAGTGGAGTCAGTTCTCAGCGCCTGTGTTGCATCAGCAAATTAATCCCTTGGATTAACTAAGCATTTCGCTAGACACATGAAGTCTATTTTAATCTACTTTAGTTGCCACTTGTGTTTACTCATCCCTTTACTAGTGGGAAGAAATGGAAAGTAAAGCAGAATGACACTTTTTATCAAGGATTTTTAGCTATATGGGTAATTCCAGCATGCACACACATACAGATGCGCTGAACCTCAGAGACATCAGAGTACAGGTGATCCCACAGACACTCAGGGAGCATGCTCGTACGTAAATTCATTTCACTTTCACTTAATAAGTGCAGTAATTAAGGAAATCCTACTATAGCTATTCTACATCATATTTGAAAAACAGACACAGGCAAATGAAGCACAAAACAGCTGCACAAATGAACATAGTTGAAAACATACTCGTCTCTTGAAGTGCGACAGAGGCTGAACAGACTAAAAGAAATAGAGGGATCAGAGGAAAGCAGCTGCAATAATTTAACAAACTGATTTAGAGGTGCTTCATAATTTCCACTTCAAAATTTCAGTGTGCATGTATTTGCATTTTAATAGTCACTCTTTACTGTGTGTGTGTGTTTTAGAGAGGAGGGAACAGCATACAGTGTGAGTCATTGTTTCTTGTTCTGCTAACTCAACATCACTCTCTCTGTCATCCGCCGCTGTGGTTTCAAACTCAACCTGAAAATGAGGTTAAACGCCGGTGTCATCTTTGCGTCTTTTATCTAATTTGTACTCTGCCTTCTGGGGATCAAATCTAACATGGTTCACTCCTGCGCCGACACACAAGCAAGTCAGGGTGGGGTCTTCCTCCATTGCACATGCATGGCAAGCTGGACTGAGTCACATTACCCACCGTGCTTCTTGTCTAGCTCAAGGTGGGGGTAGGGTATCCCTGGAGTCTCTGCCACCAGACAGGAGACACTTCTGAGTCATCGCTGTCACCTGTGACGTCACTGCAGCATCATGAGTAGAAGAAGAAGAGATGTCCTGCAGTCAGAATAGCAATGAGCTTCGTATCTAACAGCCACAGCATCAACATGTCGATCAGTGTCAGTGCACTTCTTGATAGGATCTTGCCCACTGCTGACCCTCATCTTACAATATATTGATTATCTGGAAAGCATCGCTGTAAGAGCCCCCTCTTGACATGACTTTTCATCCACACTGGATAATCTTTCCTATAAATTGTCTTTATTACGCCCTTTGCTTTCACCAGATGATCAAACCAGACATCTGGAACTGATCAGATCACGCAGGAGGATCTGTGAACATTCAGCATCGTCCTGTAAATAATGGACAAGAGGGGATAAATTAGAGGAAAGATGAAGAGAAGAAAAAAAAATTGAGCAGTGCTCCATCGCACTAAATAACGAACACCAGCAGCATTATGAGGTGCCATGAGTGTTCCCGTAGCGGCTGCTAATCCATCATCAAGACGAATCGATGGGGCAATGTGAGCTTTGGGATGGCAGTGACTTTGAATATTGCATACAGTGTGAGTCTGATGGATAACCCTCCCCCGTGGTGTCGTAACCTTCCCTCTCTGACCACCCTCTGAATGGCTTTGTCCGAAAATAAATTAGCTTCATATCAACCTCAAGAGTGCTCTCTGACGTCCTTCTTCCTCCTGCGTGTGGAGGAAAAGGTGTCAGTGAACACACAGTAATATACGTTTGTTGTGTCAATTTGCACAAGTAGCATTGCTTGAAAATGTTATAAGCATGCACAGAAATACTGGCAAATCATCTACAGGAGGACAAACTAAGGCATGAATAGGATGAAACTGTAGTTAATCTTCAGACACGAGTGAACAGACAAGGTGTTGCAAGTTAACAGCTTAGATACAAAGTCCAAAAGTGCCACAAAAAAGGAAATGTTTCTATCTCCAGTTCAGATCTGTGTTTAACCCACAAAGCTCCGACTGGTCCACGATTAAAAGCCTTTTTCAATGCAACATTTTGCAACACATCAATCAAAAGACCACATCATAAGCTCCATTTGCCTTTCCAATGAATGTCTCATTTTTTGTTTCCGTGAAATGCCACCCCACCTTCATTTTAATTTGAATCAAAAATCTATCTGGCAGGTTCATGGTGAGGCGGTTTGATGCTCTCCAGTTGCCAATAGTAACCAAAGCTAGCCAACAGCAAAATCCACTCGGCAGTGAATGAAGCAGAGAAGTGTTGAGGGGTGTATTATATCACTGAAGATTACAAGGACCATTACAAGAGCTGTTGTCAATGGAAAGAGTGCTGCATCAATGTGGTGTCCTGACAGAATCAAACAGCGCTGGTCACGACCTAAATTCTGCTCGCTTCTATTCTTTACATTGTGTAATCTATGTTATGTAATTTTTGCAACAGTGTGTGTTGTTTTTAGACCTGCGGGAAGTGGTGATGTGGCCCTAAAGGTGCACCACATATATGTTTTCATACATCAGTGGCTTGTGAAAATCAGTGCCACTCCACAGTTGCACACTGCATCTTCCTGCAATCCCATTTTTGTGATGAGTTTGCAGTAAAGAGCCTCATTTTTCTTGGCTGCCGTTCATTGATATATTTTTTTAATGAACTAACGGGTTCTTCTTTGAACAGAGGATCTATACTCCTCTGATGCACCTGCTGTACCGCAAGCATCGCAGCCAGCAGGCCATTCATGAGGAGTGGGCTCCGGTCTGCATTACGTATTTGCAGTTCACCTCTCCGCCGCATGGAGGCACGATCGGGCCTGGGCGGAACAAGCAGAAAAAGGGGCCGGATGAAATCCTGCTGGAGTCCGCCAATAATAGCTCGAGTTGGAGCGCGCTCGTACTACGGAGCCACACTGAGGGTGTCTGCGCGCATCGCACACTGCTGGGAACCAGGCGGACGGAGCGAAGTCTTGCCTTTCTGTCCGGGAGGAACCGCAAGCACACGAGGAACGAAGACGTGAGGATCTCATACGGCGTCGACTGTGAAGACAGACAGGCTGACTCCCTCAGGCGGCGTTAGACTCCTGCACGGCCCCGTTTGAAGGATCACACTGTTTGGCTCCGCTCCCTCTCCCCCGCTTGTCAAACCCAAATCCTGAGTGTCCAACGCGCGTACCTCGAAGGATTTTGTTTGGTGTTTCTAGTATTTTCAGCTGGATCATCACTTTAAACAAACACACACACACAGAAGTGGCCAGCCGACGCCGAAGTCAAAGCAAAGGATTACAGTTGTTTGTAAAGCTCTTGGTTGCGCTTGCAGCGTCTGCATGCGCGTCCTCTTCTCCGAGCGCTGATAAATCTTCTCCGCCTGGACTTTGGACCTGAGTGAAGGAGCTGCACTTGACAGGAGCGGCACCGACAAAATCCAGGGAGACCCAACTTCACACTTGAGCCGCTGAGGGGGGGACAGAAGTGAAAATCCTGCCAAAATGCCTCTCGCACAGATCGCGGAGCCATGGCCCACAATGGAACTAGTGCAGCTCGAAACGGAGGTAATGCGAGGTGAAATGTGTCCGTGTTGCATGCATTGTTTGGTCAGTTTCTACCGATTTGATCCAGGTAACATTAAAAAATGGCGAGCGAAGGTGCGCGTTCAGCCCTCAGTTGAAGGTGTCACCAGTTCTAGAAAAGCGATCAAGGGATAAGTTGCTGAAACGATTGAGTCTCCGCTCTGCTGGTTTATTTAAGCTGTGCACACAGCTGGGGGTGAACAGACTTGATAAATAATGCATAATGTATGTCCTGTGATTTAAACAAAGCTTGCATTTTTAATCAGGTTAAGTGAAATTGTGATGAATGGGCTGTTCATGCTTTAGAGGACATGTCAGCTTCTGTTCAAAGACACACTTCTTTGGAAACACACATGTAGAGGCCTGTTATAGACTATGGGAGGTGTTTCATTATTATCTATTCATTTTAGAGTTTTCAGTTGGCTCCAAAAGTAGCTTTCAGAGCTGCAGGTCACAGATAGTTAACTTTCCAGTCTTCCACTGAATGCAGCTCCCTTGCAGAGTTGAGAATCAGACAGCTTCATCATGACTGTCTCTCGCCTGTAAAGTGATTTCCTTCTCTGTCTTTTCACGCATGGCAGGGAAGAAGTGGGTAGGGACAACCTCCTCCAGGCTTGTGAGGACTATTAAACTGACAATTTACACGCTGAACTGTGTGGTACATTTCAAATATAATCATGTGGGCTACCTTTAAGTGTGAGTTTAGGACTGAAGGCTGCAGGATGAGTCTGATTTCTCTTGATTTACAGTGGAAACATGCGGGCACCTGCACCGGTCTCCTGCTGTGTGACTGTGTGCATCCGCTGCAGAGTTGTAAAGTGGAGGATGACATCGTTTAGTATGGACTTGAGTATGGACTTAACCCTCTAAAGAGAGAGATCAGTGGCGGCAGTGTTGTCCAGACCCCTGTTATTCTGATGTAGCATCATTATTCATGAATCCTTCCGCTGCCTCTTGAACAGGCTGCTTAGTGAGTACTTGGCTCTCACATTGTATGATGAGCAGGCAGGAGCTGTGTGGAAGCAGCCTGCACCACATGTAGCTGCAGGAACTGCCTCTTTTGAATCAGTCTGTCAGTTAAGCAGGTGAAGCGGCCTGTGGTCGCCACCTTTTTTTTTTTTTTTCATGCGTCTGATCTCACTGATGAATGGCTCTGTGCACGCTGGCCTCAATCAGCTTCGCAAGACACGAGTCTGATTATAAATTAGGCTCATTTTACTGTCTCTTGGTTCTGGAAAGCCTCTCAGGATTTGATGGGAGTGGAAATTTAATGGATGCAAGAAAGAGCATGAATTCGGTGAAAAATGATTATGATGATTAAACCTGAGGTCTGATCCATGAAAGACAAATTAATGAGTCTTGCCTCATTAAGGAGTACTACCACTATTAAGGAGGCGGACATTATTGATTGTGCAGAGGCAGGTGGTACAGTTAATTGTAGAGCAGACAAATAATATTTTGTAGTGCTTATGATGAATGAAAAACCTAGTTTGCTTGCAGTAATTTAGAAACCGTGTCATCCTGACATAGTTTGTCCTGCAGACTCCACTATTTACAGTATTCTGCAGCACATGAGTTGGCTGAGTAGCGTATCGCAGCTGAACAGATGGCAGTGCAGAACCTGTGAAGAGTGCTAAGTTTAAGGCTGCGAAAATACCCTGCCTTTGGTATGTGTAATGCTCCCAACTCCCTGATAAGCAAAATTGTGAGATCATTGCTAAAAATACAGCACATGTGAGTAAATACTAACATCATATGTGTTGTAAGGAGATCTTATTTTTGCTGTCGCATGCATGCTCTGGCCACCGAAATCCAGAATCTGTAACTGATTTGATGACACAGATCACTGCCATTCACAGTGGGACCTGTGCCATTTATCTCTGTCACCAACCTACCAGCCAGCTGCACACTTCGGTGCCTGATGGCAGAGAGAGAGGGAGAGACACCTCAGGGCTCAGATTGATTGAGCAGTAAGAGCGAGTGAGAGTGGAGGCCATGCCAGTGAACATGTTGGCAGAGTCAATCGGGAGGCAATGGGAGTCTGCCTGGTCATGTGCACAGATGGGACGGACGGAGAGAGACACACTTTTTGGCTGATCTGGAAAAAATAAAGGAAGCTTTGTATCATAAAACCTCCATTCTCGTCAGCACACAGTGATGCGCTATGATATGGCAGCTGATGAGAAGTCTGTTTCCCCCATCGCTCTTTATGCGAGCGCTTGTGTTTTGGAAGGTGTCATGAATGGAAATCAGACTGAAGGGCTTTTGTGCTGGAAACTGTGGCAAAGCAGGCGAGGAAGTAATGTGCAAAGAGAGCTATTAAAAAAAAAAAAACGATTTGTTTGATTGAGCCCCTTTATTCATCGGCAAACCACGACGGTTATGAATTAACTCCTCAGTGAGTCATCTCTGATAAGGCACTTCAACAAATTGTCCCCAGCCTGTCTCAGTTGACTCACTACCACCTGCACAGGCCACTGTCATTCTAGGTTAGCGAAGGTCCTCCAAAAGATCTGAATCATGCTTCTCGTGTCTTTAGTTATTGCAGATTTCCAGCAGAAATACTGGATCCACATTCCCTCAAGCCTTTTGACTCTCAGTCAAGAATCCCTCATATGCCAAACCTGAAAGTCAGGTACAGCTTCTCACCTTTGATCATTTCAGTGATTCACACAGGTGATGCTAAAACTATGAAACCTTATGACAGCTACTGGATATCATTGTGCTGACTGTAGCTTAAAGCAGATGAACTCAAATAGAAGTTATGAGAAGTCACAGAGTGAGATATTAATGAGGGATATTTAGGTCTTTAAAAAGAACAAGAGGAAGTATAAGCAGGTGTGTGTTAATGGGACACCTGAAATGACACTGATGCAGGTGTTCAGTAGTGACTTTGCTGCTTTTTTATCGCTTTATTCCTAGATGAAAACGCTCATCATTTTTCCCATTTTGCAGCTTGATGAGACACTTTGGTTAATTTAGTTTTGCGCTTCCTACCTCTGTGGGGGTAATTTCGTTTGAAATGGTTTCTGCGGTTTCGTTCTGCTGTACTATCCCCCAAATCCTTTCTTTTCTCGGCCTCAGCTAGTCCTGGACATGTCGTTTACATTCTGAGCTCCTATCTTCAACAGCTTCTAGGGCCTGAAAGATGACAGATGAGGTGAGGTGATACCAGTGTGCCAGCTGCAAACAGCATCAGCATTGAATTTAGCTCCAGTTCTGGATGAAATTGCATTTGGAGTCTTGCAGATTGAGGCTTAAACTCCTTTAAATCCATTGTCACTTATTGTGCTTTTTAATGCCTTCTTTCTATTTAAGATTACACATGGAATTCTGTTGGATAGAGGAGACAAGAGCAAAGCACGAACGTGTTTATACAGCAGGGCTACACAAGCCAGGACTTAAAGAGCAGGACTGTGCAAGCCTCGCTGGTGGAGAGAGGAGACTGGAGTTTTTTCAGTCATTACGTAACGCGGCCGCCGCGAAGAGGCGAAAGCAGGGTTAAAAAGACGGAATGTGTGCCATGTTTGCCAGCCAGGCGTGGTCAGCAGTGTGCTCGAGCGTGTTCATGCTCAAGTTCAGCTCCCATACATGCTTTGCTCTGTGTGCAAGTAGCTTATCCGCAGCTAATCTGGGTGTGACCTGCGGCACACCTGAGCAGGGCTGCGGGAGTGGTGGAAGGCTGAGTGGGCATGTGATAACACAGCACTCTGCCTGATAAGTGGCCCCAGAAAGAGTCCTCATTCCTTTTGACTTTTAGAGTTCAAGTAAAGCTGTGAGTGAAGCCAAGACTGTACAACGTCCACCTGTTCACCTGTGGGTAGATCTGCAGATTTGGTGCTGTTAAAACCAATTTCTTCTCTCTTCACTTCACGTCCAGGAGCTTTTAGCACACTCTGAAAAGGACAGAAATAGCTTTTGTCCATTTTCTGGCATTGACCAGAAGAGGACATTAGTAATGTGACCTGCTGTCAATACTCACTGGCAAGTGAGATTACAAGAAATGTAGTCAGATAGGATTACCGGTACGGACAAAAGAATGGATATTGTATTTCTTGGTTGCGTAGCTACAAGGCAGCGCTGCTCAAAACACGCCGTGAAAACCCAGATTTATCCATCAAACGCACACAGCATCAGTGCGCTGAGATTGTTTACTCTGTCTAATCATATAGGAGTCCTGTGAGAAATTAAATGTTCTGCTGTCTGGCTCGCTTTAATAGGCTGGTCTTTAAATCTGTCCGCAGCGTGCTGGTGCCCTGTAAATGTCTTCCAGCGGACATGTGTGCGTCTTGTATCGTTTTTTTTTTGTATGTCTATAGATTTCACGCACCACCGGACATTGTTTTTTTTGGGCATATTTATTCCAATTTTTGCTCTCATTGAGGAAGCCCAGGGGAAGGAAAGCACCAGTAACTGGGCCACTAGGATCAGCCATGCAAAGCTAATGAGGCTGAAATGTGTTGAGCAGCAACGCTGGGAAGGAATTGCTGACCACACACGCACACATCCACACACAAACCCAAGACAGACAGTTGCGCTCATGCACGTAGGATTTCCTCCACTGCGCGTCACCATGCTGGGTTAAACAAAGCCAACCACACAAACCTCAGTGATGGAAGATGAGGTGAAAGGAAGGAAGGAGCCAGAACATGGAGGGAAGTGGGCAGATTTCACTTTTTGCTCCTGAAAATTACATTGAATGTGTCTGCATTGCCCCTCAAAACAGCACAAGTGCAGCAGTTTGGGCTCATTTAAAATGCAGTTTTATAGAGGCGGGCCTACAAGCATGATTTGTGACATCACAGTGGTTCAGAACCAATCCCGATCCAATATCCAACTTAGAGCGTGACGTGGGAACGTGAAGCTTCTGGTGCACAAACCTTTCAGTGATGTTGGAGATATTTCCTGTGAGGTAATTAAACTTTTGACTCACATTTGTTAAATCATACATTCAGGATTTTAACTAAATAACAGAACTTCTTTTTGTGGAAAGAACATATCAGAAATAGTCAAAGTGTTAAGTGCTTTTTTTTACTTCTGTACATCTTAAAACATGTCTGCAGGGGAGCTTTGATTCACGGCTCCAAAAACACATCTGTGCTTGACTTCAAACTGCACTTGGCTGCGTAATTGTTTCCATTTCTCCCATGTCACCTCACATTACAGCTCTTACAGCTTTTATGACTGGCATAGTTTGGCTAAATTAAATTGCCTCCCTCGAGATCATGATTAAAGTCCAACCAGATGAACTGCTGGTCTGTAAAAAAAAATAAAAAATAAAAAAAACAAAAAAAACAATGCCCAGCTTGTCCAATTTATAGCTGTCGGTTGTTGCTAGAACGAAACTCAAAGCAGAAAATAAGGAAGTACAGCCAGTTGCCAAACACATCCAATCTCAGCACAGGGGACGATGTGTTGTGAGGTATTAACTGCCACGATGGATTCAATCCACAGGCTGTGGTCCTTCTCCTCAGAAGGTGCTTTTTCCCCGTCGGTGTGCTTGAGTCCAGCAAAGTGGTTTGATTGTTATGGCCGCTGCCTGTCATTGTATTGACCGCCTGTCTTATTTTGTGCAGTCTAAAGGAAGAGGAAGAGGGAAGAGGGCATGGAGGAAGCGAGCAGCCTCTCGGTCGCCCCTCTGTAATGGAGAAACAAAGCAAAAAGCGGAAAAAGGAGGGAGTTGCTATGTAGGATCTTCTCACAGAAGTGTTTCTTTGATCAGTCGACATAGATTTAACTTCACACGTTTCAGAGGTAGAACACTGTCTTTAAAAGGCTGTTGTTCATGTTAAGGTCGCCACAGGGAGTAGTCAGCCCGTGAATACAGTTCTAGTGTGGCTCTGGAGGAGCTTTGTCACGTCTGAGAAAATCTCTCACCTCTGTAAACCTCTGCAGAAAGACATGGGCGTTTACAAGGAAGGGAGTTGCATTATGGGAAGTGTAGGTTATTGTGTTTTGAAGAGAGGATATCGCGACCCCTGCTGTTTCGATTTTGGCTGTTCTCTGTTGATTTTGAGTCCATGTTTTGCAAGAATGGCAACATTTTTTTTCTTACTGGCCCCATTAGCAAGGTACCTGGTTCATCACCTTGCACCATGACAGCTAGCCCTCTGAAATTGGGTTTATATAAAAAAAAAAAAGAATATATATATATATATATATATATATATATATATATATATATATATAACAGTATTGAATGTTTTACATTCAGTACATTCATTGGTAACAGGTGATTGTATCATGATTGGGTTTGAAAGGGGCATCCTGGAAAGGCTCAGTCGTTCACAAGCGAGGATGGAGCGAGTTTCACCGCTTTGTGGACACGTGATTGTATGAAGGATGTTACTACAGTTTGTTTGCAAATGACTGATTGTGTTTTTAATTGTGCTGCACAGCGTCCCAGCTGTTTTGGAATCAGGCTCGTGTTTCTCCTCCAGTGTCAGCCCGGCCTCTGTAGACCGTAGCGGTGACAAGTGATCCTAATTTGACTTGCCATCGTAATGCTTTTTAAAAGTTACCTCACAGGTGTCTCATCGTGCTGTTGAACAACAAGTAGAATGATGAGCGGAGGATGCTGTACGTTCAGTTAGCCACTCAGTTCTGCTGCAGTGAACAACATGCTGAGTTTCCGAATAGGCCCCGGAGAGCCATTGTTTTCCAAATAACAATGATCACTCTTTGCAGCGAGACTTACCTTCTCACGATCGGACAACTAAGATTATTAGGTTTGCCAGCCAAGGAGCAAAGTGCTGGATACAATGGAGTGATGCCTCCCACACAGTCTTGCAGATATTTGCTCTCTTTCTGTGTCTCCCTTCTTCACACACACACACACACACACACACACACACACACACACACACACACACACACATACATATGATATATGGGCTGTCACACTGACTGTTTCTCACATCTGCTTTCTTGACAGAATGGGCAGAGCACCACCGAGGAAGGAGTCACACCTGCTGTCAAGGTACATGGCATCTCTGGAACACACACAAATGCAAAGACCTACACACACACACACACACGCACACATTAATGGCACTCAACATTCATGCAGCTTACCATCCAATAAATTAGAGGACTTGGACACGACTCCTGCATTGTATTCTCTGGCTTTTGTATCTGCTTTTCTATGAAAGCCAGCAGCAGGAGGCGAAATTCCATCAAAGGGCAAAATTCTTCTGATTATCTCCATTTTGAGCCATTTCTGTGCACAAAGCACGTGTTCGCGCAACGTGCGACGGTGCGCTGATTTATTCATTTAGCAATTGCACTGAAAGCCCTCAGTGGGCATTAGCCGGCTGGACTTTAATGTGTTGAATACTGTCTGAGTGAGGCTGATCGAGCCGCAGCCCAGCTACTGTGTGTGGAGATGTGTCTGGGTCAATATAATAGGGCCATAATAATACCATAGTGCATGTCCTCATGTGTCCTGTTAACATGTTAACACGTCACACAGAGACAAAAACACAGCGAGAATCACCGAGTCAGCCCTTTCCTGCCTCCTGGCTGGCCTCTGCGCTTTATTGTCCGGCTCCGAAACATGATCCTGTTTCCTCCTGTAGATTGTTACTCTCCAGCCATGTAGGAGAGGACGAGGCAATGTTCCTTCTCGCGCAGCTTCTTTTTTTTATTTTTTTATTTTTTTATTTTCTGTGTTTGTGTCCTCGCTCTCGAGGGGGATGGAGTCTGAAGAGCATGTCGTCTTTTCTTTCTGTTGGGAACAATGTGCTGTGACTGAGGCAGAGCAGAGTGCGCTGGATGAGAAAGAGGTGTTTCAGTCAAAGTGGTAGCACGCAGGGGCAGCACTGGTTAAAGCCATTAATGTTTGATGGCAAAGGGGAACAAATACACAGACCTCTTAGCTTGGACAGACCATAACGTAATGCATTTTCAGATTCAAACTCATTTAAATAATATTATGTAAATTGGCAGTATGGGCGAGATCATTATTAAGGCTGAATGGTGTGCAAAACAGATCACATTGCAGATATTTTGACAGATATGAGTCATGATTTCAGTAGAAATGGTCATTTTTGCATTTCATTTTCATGAAAATAAATAGATAAAGAAAGGATGATTTAGTTTTTTACTGGGATCTTGTACCTCCTGCGATTTGCACGTGGCTGTATTTGAGATTTCGATAATTTTTCAGTAAATTGTTCAGCCCTGATCATTATCTTGGTCTCAGTTAGGGTATTTTCAAGTATAAATATATAGCTAATGATGGAAACATGGACTTTTGTCACTGAAAAAGAAACCAGATCACGTCGTGGTAGATCCACATAATAAGGTCAGTATTGGTGCATCTCTAATCATATCATCACAATATGGCTCGATAATATTTAATTACTGCTCAGGCCTGGGTAGTGCAGTTATGTTCATTACATATTGTGCTAATTGATTGGGGAGAACTTAAGTAATCTGATCATTTATATAATCGTGTTTATTAGGACGTCCTCCAGAAGGGCTGCTGGGATGTCTACCTGTGAGTCCACAGGAAGGCCCATGTTTCTGAGGTGCACATGGCGAGATTCAGTCAGCAGTCTTTTATTCACTTTCTGTAATGTTTTCTTACTCTGAGGCATTGGATCAGGGTTGTTGTGGATGGGGGTAGACCTGGTCCCCAGAGTGTTCTGGCACCATGCGGGCAGGGCTGTTGAGATCAGTCGCTCCAGTGATCGATGCCGAGCTGCAGTTTAAAGGCTGGGAATCTGATAATGGCTGCTGTTATCTACTCTAGCCATGGGAGTTACCTGGCTCCAGCAGACCTAATTGGATGGGGGGGCTGCGAATTGAGACTGAGGGAGGGAGAGAGTGGCTGTCCTTGCTGGCTGAACCAATGTTAAAACCTGAAAAAGGGTTTAAAACGGCGAAGTGATTGTCCTCAGCATTAAGCTGTGTGTGTGTGTATGTGTGTTTATGGACGGTGAGGTTAAGTCAGTCGTCTGCCCCTGGAGAAGACCTGCACAGCGCTAATGAGCCATCTTCTGTCTGCTGACGCTCTCTCTCCTTCACCTCGTATAAAAAACTGATGAATACACAACAGCACATTACTCAGATGCTGCTGCTGCTGTTGTCCTTCTAATGTGTTCTTCAGAGCCATTAACCTGATAGTAAAGGTGACTGCAGCAGGTAAGGCTCGCCGACAGGTTGCTGTTCAAAGGGCTTTAACCCAGGGACTGTTGCTATGATTATTTAGCCTTTTTCATTGTCTGTTTTGAGACATGAAAATAACCTGGAAAGAGGCAGAAATCCACCTCCACAGTGCCACTGACGAGGGCTTTTTTTAAACTAAGATAATTAATAAATTCTATTTCAGCTCACAAGAGATTTCAGAATTTATCTAAGTGGATGCAAGATGATTGCTGTGCACACGCACACACACACACACACACACACACACCCCTTGCCTAACCCTAACCCTACCCTTAACCTTAACCCAAGTCTCCACCCTAAAACTTAATAACTTAATGATTTACATTATGGTGACTTGAGTTTTGTCTCCATAAGGAAGGCGAGTCCCCACAATGTGACTGTAAACAGATTTATGTCCCCACAACATGAGTAGTAATGTCAACACATACACACACACACACACACACACACACACATGCACACACACACACACACACACACAGCAAATTTTCGCCTGGCATTACTTTTGACTGCAGGATCATTTGTGTTTATTCTCCTCAAACAGCCAGAACAGTGTTCATTAGCTGGAAGCTAGTGAGCAACAGCAGGCACAGAGGGGGTGTGTGTGTGTGTGTGTGTGTGTGTGTGTGTGTGTGTGTGTGTGTGTGTGTGTGTGTGTGTGTGTGTGTGTGTGTGTGTGTTTGTTTTCAGTTCAACCTGATCTGAACTCAGCACCAGAGTCCGGTTCTCTCAGTCATTTCCTTCCAGTCTCTTTTCTTGTTCTCCTCTCCTTCGTGTCCATGACGTAAAGTACATTTCCCCTCCAGTCAGCAATCAACAAACAGAGACTGATTACAGAACAAGTTGGCTTCTCGGCGGCTCTGCTGCAGACAGGTTGAAGGGAAGCTAATACCACTTTTTAATCCCAAAAGTTTAAAAGATAAACTCTCCTCCAACTGGTAAACGGCTCCGGATCACAGCAGAATCCGGAGTGTCGCCGAGTGTTTACTCCTGCAGAAGCTCCGGTCTGTCGGCGCTCTGCCGGGTCCTCCACACACAACTCTCAGCAATTCAGGCGTCAGCGTTATGGATGAAGCGTCATGACATTTGGCACAAGCCTTGAAATGACTGTACAGTTTCATATTTTGCAAAGAGACATTGCTTCATAAGCGAGTTCGGAGAATGTAAGATGTTTTTTCCCAAACCCAAAGATATTCAGTTTAGACTGAACTGAAACAGAGCAGCTGACGTTTCAGAGGCTGGAACCAGATAATGTTTATGGTTTTTATGGTTTTGGCTCAATGAATTACTTAAACTATTCACTGATTATTAAAATGATTGTTTAAGGATCGTCTGTCAGCTGTTGTGTGTCGATGTTAGTCGTGAAAATACAAAAACCAACCATTTCTCATTTCACTGCACGGTTCTCTCTTTGGCTTTTCTCCCAGCTCTCATCTTCTCCACACAGTTTAAAAGAGATAAAAACTTAGATCCTGGTGACAGTGCAGTAGCCGTTAACAACAAATGGCCTCTGGTGAGGTGTATTGATGGGATGATCAGGCAGCAGAGCACACTCACCTAAGAGGCTACTCATCTGATCTCGTCACAGGGGGATGATATCACCCGGCAATTTACTCCCTGACAATAAGCCAGGCTGACGATGCTCCCATCTGCTCCCACACAAGTGTGGAAATTGGCCTTTTCTCGCAACAAATCACATCAACCTCGCTATCCTTGAGGATACCTGCGAGGGAGATTTGTTCAAAAAGTAGAAACAATGGACGAGACCGCCTCAGTTTCCGAGACAGAAGTGCTTCAGAAAGAAAAAAACAGATGAAGAAAAATGCCATATGTGGTGAGAGTTAAGCCATCTACAGTGGGACTGCCAAAAGGAAGTGAAAACCATGAGCCCAGCAGGCCAAAGTGACCTCACATGAGGACATGAATCAGGCCAGCAGCCGTGCTTGCACCTCTTGCAGTGAGCTTGTATGATCTGGTTGCTGCCTATCGGCGTCACTTTTGGTAATCAGATAATCTCTTGAGTCATTCCTCAAGCACAAACGGCAATAATCGTCTGGTTTCAGCTTCTCCAATGCAGCTGGTAAGTATGAACTGAATATCTTTTGCTTTTGGTCTGTTGGTAAGACAAAGCCAGACAGTCAACAGCATCACCCCGGACTCTTGGGAAACTGTGATTTTCCCTTTTTCGTCTCGGTGCTTAATTGCCTAATCAAGAAAATAATCATTAGTGTCTGTTCACCTTGACCAATGAGACAATCTTATTGATTTTCTCCACCAGAATTTATGAGACCAGCATGTTTGAAGTCAGACAACAGCATTGAGTTTGAGACTATCCCACTGTTAAGGCCCCCCTAATACACACGCAAAACCCAAACGCAGCTTATTGCACACCTCCATCAGTGAGGCGCGTCATTTACGGCCATAGAGCTGATAAAACTCCAGCTCAGAAAATCATTTACTGCTTTGTCAGAAACAAAGGACCATTTGTGCTATTGCACAAATTTATCAGTCATTCCAGATCAGAGCAGTTTTTGATCTGCGGACCTCACAAGGCTCGTGGGAGGTTTTTCATTCAGCCTGTTGTAATCTACCCAACCAAATACTAATGAAGTAACAATAGTCTCATTGCTAATTGTGTTACGCTTTGTTACGGAAGCTGAGTCCCTTGTTCCAAATGAATTCACTGTAAATTACATTTTTTTAACTGAGCCTAATGTGAAATGATTAAAACTGAATTCATACTAAGTGCTCGCACTCATAGTAAGAGCACATTGAGGGGAAATAAAGGGTTTTGAAATGTGGCCATCGGAAAGTTGGTGGCCGCTTTTATAGGCTCCTGACAGGCGCTCGCAAAGATTCAGATGATGTTTCACTTTTTATACTTTACCCAGCCGTGCACCATAAATCACAGCTGATGTCTCCATGACAATAATGAATTAGCCAGAGCTTGATTAACAGTCACCGTTAAAGCAGTCTGGACAAACCTTTCAGGCCTTGTGCTTTATTACCACAGGCTGTTAACAGGTGATACATTTTTACCTTTTATCACATCTTCCAGTGCAACATTAAATTATTCCCTGACCTCAAGAAAATGTAATACTCCCGTAGTGTGACGAGAATTGGTTGTCTTGGTTTCACATCAAAGCAGCTGACAGCCACCGAGGCAAAAGCGAGCAGGGTTATAATTGGATAATTCCAGATTTTCTGTGCTCCTGTAAATGGAGGACTCGTGCTGAGGACTCAGCTTTCAGAGTTGTCGTAGAGACAAGGCAGCCGAACCAAACCAAGACATTTATGAGACTTAATGCTGCTGGATGTAGCAAGGTGGGATGTTTCAGTGTCACTTCACATTTTGGCTCAGCATGGTTGTACGTGAGGATTAAAGGTACAATATGTTCCCACATTTAAATGTCTAAAATGGCTCAACCATGTTATATATTTTGTTCAGGTGTGCTCTTATGTGATCAAACCCCTGAGAAAGCTGCAGTTTTATCGTCTGTCAATGGCATCTTTTAACCACTCTAGTAGCTGTAACTTCCATGGAAACACCAGATGATACGTCAGACTTCCTGATTTGTTCAAAAACAATGGCAGTCCTAGTCTTTGACGCGGACCACAGACTTATTGTTGATAGCTAAATTTAGCTAATTTAGCGTAGCATAGCAGAGGCTACGTAACGTTACCTGCTGCATCCGGTCTTCCACCCGTGCTCTGCCTTGCAGAAGCCTTCCTGTTAATGTCCCAGCAGCTGTTTAGAAAACAGTTACTTATTTCAGAAAAGGCCGAGGATCAGTCTCTCGTCCTGTACACTTCAGTTCTGGTAGCGGGTGGCGCATGCTTGAGACGAGCATGACAGTTTCTTGGATTGTGTTGGCTTGGCGCACTGCCTGTGAGATTGCCCACCCCTCCCTACCTGAAAAGACCATTAGACAGGAATGCTATAGTCATGCTTTGGTTAAAATATGAGGCTAGGGCTCAAGGAAACTGTTGAACATTTCTCACTGTTATTTTAACATTTTACACCCCAAAATATCCCTGTTTAGAACAAACTGAGCATTTGGATTGACGGTATTGAAGTGGACGCTGATGCAGGAGTGGTTTGAAAGGTTTCTTTGGACATTTTGATATTATTTTCTTCTGCAAAGTCTACATCAGGTGAATTTAATTACAGTTTTTAGCAACTTTGGGGCTTTCTTTGTGAAACATAATTTGGAAAAGTATGAAAAGTAATACATAATTTTAAAGGATGTCCTTAAAGTGCCCAGAAAAATGGACATCCTCTGTTTCATGACAGCTGTGCAGATTCACTCTGATGTCTGTTCTTTGATATGATTCAGAACAGCCACTCAATGGGCCAGTAAGCATTAGTTTCGTTATTGTTGAATCTTCAGAGTATTTTCTCCATTACTCGTTTAGTCTATAGAATACAAAAAAAAAAAAAAAACGCATCAAAATGCTTTCAAAACCCAAAAGATATTTCACTGACTGTCATCATATGAGAGACAAAGAAGAGAAGCAATTCTTCACATTTGAGAAGCTGCAACTCACCAAATTGAAAAATGACTGAAACGATGACCTGATTATCACAGAGTTGCTGTGGTGAGAGTGTTTTGTTGAATGCATGAGCTGGGGGTTTCACACACAAAAAATGCTCCTATATGTAACTTGCACAGCATGCAGTTTTGCTTCTGTGTGCTTTTGAGTTCTCGTTTCCGCTGGTGTGAGTCCCCCTTCAATATGAGCCCCCACCTGCCATGCCTGAGGGCAGGAAGCAGAAAGGGTGAATGTGTTTTCCACTGGTGTCAGTGACATTTTTGTAGTCCCTAATGTGGATAATGGCTTTTTACTGCAGCTAGGCGCAGAGCGAGTGGTATTTGTGCTTCACTGACCGAGTGACGAGAGGCCACAGCGGAGGGGAGCGAGGGAGCTGGAAAGAGGGAATGGATGGGAGGAGCAGACCGCATAGGAGGAGTGCAGGAGTGGAGAACAGAGAGGGGAGGGAACAGCGGGCCTCCCCCTGCATAGTTCTCCCTCCAGTCAGTCAGTTGTGGATACAAGTGCCATCGCACAGCTCTGAACTGTGTGACTGCAGAAAGACTCAGCATGCGGGAAACCAAGAAGAAGGAAGTGGCAGAATAACTCAGCACTTCAAAAGACACACTCCGCGTCACTGGGGAATGATGTATGTGAAGCAAATGCACACACACACACTCTCGCGTAGTCCTCATTGTGATCCATTGTACCTCTGGCTAATCTGTCTGTATCCTCAGATCACGAACCGCAGGCTTCCACATGCAGCGCATCGTTCTGCTCTCTAGTCAGAAGAAGGGCTCAGCGCAGCCTCGGGGTTGAGTGTTTCCAGGACTGATTAAATATTTACCAGTGGCAAGAGTATGTAGGCAGGGATTGCAGCTTACACGATGAGCTTTTTGACCTCTGGGCTGCCGTGGAGCGCTGCAGAGCAGGCGAGTCAGGAAATGGGAAAGTCAGGGCTGCGCAGCCTCGCGGCGTACGTTTGTGTTAGCTTAAGCCTCTCTGTGTGCACATGCATGTTGTAGGCATGGCAACTGCTCTCTGTTTCTTTTACAGAACTGACCTCACACTTGATTTATGTGGTGTTACCCACCTTGTGCCCCCCCCCCCCCCCCCCCTCCACACACACAGGCACCCACTGAATACACACTCTCAATGCTTATTCCTCTGAGCCCTCCTCCACAGTTCCTGTATTATCAGTCTGTGTGTAATCTCCTGGATGGAGTTCAGATTATGTGCAGAAAACAGTCTGGATGACTTGCAATCTGTTGTGTGTCCTGAGCCTCTTGTTGAAGGGTTTCGTGTGTTTCATGGTCACTGGGCACATGTCCTATTTGAAGATGAACTTGGAGATGATGCTCTGTATGTCACAATGGTGAGGAATTAACCCCGCACATCACTGCCGTTGCTGCTGCTGCTTCTGCAAGAAAATCCACTTCATACCTTTGTTTAGACGTTCGCTCGTGTAATCTGTGGTTGCTGATTTTCTTCCAGTGACACTAATGAAGATGGTAGAGGGTTGTCAGAGAAGCTGGAGACGGCGTGACACGAACTGGTGTGTAGAAAAGCAGAGGAAGAGAGGAGAACTAATGGGAGACAAAAAAAGAGAAGGGAGTAGAGACGAAGCTACGTCTCTTTCTTTTGACGTACGCTAAATGATAAATACGTGTTATCAGTGAGTTTTAGAGGTGCTGGTAGGTAGATTGTTTGAACTTTGCACAGAACCAGGCTATCTGTTTCCCCTTGTTTTTTCCCTCTGTGCTTAGCTAAGCTGATTTTGACTGAAAATGATGATAATGATCATTTTTCCTACATTTCGTCCCAAACATGAATGTTCCCATACGTTCAGAGAACATGATTTATAGGCTTTTTCTCCGTAGCACCACAATGCTTCTTTATAATGGCATGTTATGACACATTTTAACTTTATCAAAAAATTGCAGCTCCTGCAATTTGCATTTTACACTTGGCAATGTTGTGATTCTGATAATATTGCGATTAGTCGTTCAGCCCTGCTGTAGCTTTGTGTGTACTGGAGAGATATGGGAGTGGCATCAACCTTCTCATCTTACTCTCAGCAGGAAAGCCAGTAAGTATATTTCTGTATTTCTTAAAGGGAAGTCTCCTCATGCGGGCTTTGCTTCCTGCTTGTCTGCTCCTATCTTTCCTCTGTCTGTGTGTTATGCACACTGGAAGGATCGCCCCCTTTGTGGGCTTTCAGTCTGATAAATTCACTGAACTCTCCTCAAAGGAAACCAACAGAAAAGACAGAAAGAAAAGCAGAATAATTTCCTTTCTGCCTCCTCTGTTGCTTATCTTCCTCTTTTCCTCTCTTCCTACTTTAGCTGCTTTATTTTCTCTTGGCTCGCATCCCTGTGGGGGCTTTTTGCATTTTACCTCTTGATGAGATGCATCCTATCAGTTTCAATCGCTCCCCTTCCTTGGCCCTTTTGGGTTTTGCTGACTAATAGTTGGATTTATGTGAAGAAACTGGGCATGTGCGCAGGACAGTTTTGCGGTAGAGGTGTGTGATCTCGCCCCAAGCTCCCGCTGAAGATTATATTCACACTGGGACATTGTGTTGCAACAAATCTTAGTGTTTTCATCAGCCTGCGAGGAATGCCAGAGATCTGACGATTGCAACATGAAACGCATGCATCAGTTTTCTTGTGTTTAATAAATAACCTGACGTTATCTGAATATGGTACTAGTCCTCGACCATCTGCTGTTCCAGTTTGCCAAGTTCCAACGAATGCCAAGAATTCTTAGCAAATCTATGGTGATCACCAGACCTGCGATCCTCCATCACTTTCCTTCATAATACCTGAATTTGAGCTCAGAGTTTCAATATTTGCTCTGCAGATTTGACTTTGTCTCTCTCCTTGCTATTGTGGCCTTTTTCTACCCCATTTTTGCTTCCTGCTTCCTCAAAACATCCACGAGCCAGTGAGTCAACCTCTTGTCTTTTCACTTGCCCAATATGTGATCAGGAATAAAAGATTCAGGTCTACACAAGGCAGCTCCAAGGTATGAATGTGCATAACTGGATGACTGTGCAACAGGATATTGCTGAAAAAGGGCAATGCATCCCCAGCGAGCCTTCAAATGCTTATTAAAGGTTAAATAAATACAATAAAACTTTATGGAAGGAGTGATGATGGGGACAGAGGACGTCAATCGAGCTGTGCTCCTGACTTGCGTCGTGCTCGATGTGTTTTCTTCTTCTGTGCAGCATCGCCAAACATTTTCAGGGCTGGAAAGTGTCAAACATTTCTTAGAAAACTTGATCACGCAGCTCTCAGCGGAGTGCGAAACCTTGCCAGTGGAGTAATACATTATGCCAGCATCTGCTCGGCAGTGATCCCCAGTGAGCGGAGGCCTGTATTAACAAGGTTTGGACACGCCTTGGAGCTCGACGGAGCCGAACACTTCACATTCCACTGCATGGTTAGAGGGATGAAGTGGGGAGAGGGATTGGAGCTAAAGAGAATAGAGCTGTCTGTGACTGATTATATCACTTTGGGCTTCAGGATGCAGCCTAACATGCACTTAATGTATTATTGTCTAGTCAGTGCACATGCTATGGGTGTGTTTTGTGTGTGTCTGTCTGTGGCTGTGTGTGTGTGTGTGTGTGTGTGTGTGTGTGTGTGTGTGTGTGTGAGAGAGAGAGAGAGAGAGTTTGCGACTTCAGTTCTGAACTCAGTTGAACCTAAAATGTTGCAGCTGTCTGGATTTGTTTAGGTCTAGCTGTGTGCTATGCTATGTGACCCTATTTTGTGGGTGTTTCTGCATGTGTATGTGTGTGTTTTGTGTACACATGTTCACCCCCCCCAAAAAAAAGGGACTTTGATTGAATACAGTGCAAAAAAAATGTCCACTTTTATTTTAACAGAGGAAAATTGCTAATGTCAGCACTGTGGCACAGACTCAGAGGTGACATTGGTGGCGCCCGTCACAGATGTGGCTCGAGCACACAAACACGTGTACACACACACACACACACACACACACACACACCCTGACAGCCAGTAAGAATAATAAGCAGTGTGAGCTGTAGGGTTTGTGTTTTTATAGCACTCTTTTGCTGACAACTCTGTCATTATATCATTCAGGCGTTTGACAGCATTGTCTTCGATCACAGTTTGTGACAGTATACCTAGGAGGCAGCCCACGGCCACACACACACACACACACACACACACACACACACACACACACTCACACACTCACACACGCACACATGCACAGGACCCAGATGTAGAGACAGTGTGCAGGGTTTGTCTGTCTGCCTTTAATGTCGAAGTGTTTGTTTCTGTTGGACTGCTCACCCTTTCTTGGTCTGAGATGCGTTCGGCTGTACTATCTTCCCGTTATAACATGACTCAGACCTTAAACAAGCCTCTGAAATGACTGTTGAGCAGGATCATGTGCTGAGAGCTGACAGCGCTTATTGCTCTTTGCAGTTCCCCTACGACCCACTGTTTTTTCTCGGCCTCCTTCTCCTCCCATAGCAACACACATTATTACCCATACTTCAGCACCTTTCATTTCCTCAGCTATCACTGTAATGAGCACAGAGCTGTTCATAAAAGATACACCCAAGGGTGAGCATGCAGGGACCTGGTGTTGGCAAGGTGGCGGCACAAAATCTGTTCATACACACTCACAAAAATCTGTCATTTAAATCACAGCTGTTGCTCTTCAGTGTTGGAAGAATGTGGCATCAAAATGATATTTTCAGATTGTGCCAGCAGTCTGTTATTTTGATGAAATGGCAGAGGATTATGCTTGCATATAATTAGATTTAGAGATTAGAGTCCGCTCTTGTAGTGCACTCTGAATATCTGAATCTTAGATCAAAGTAAAGTCTATACACGCAGCTTAAGGTAAAGAGAGGGATCTTGGAATTATTCTGGTAGCGTAGAAGCATTATATCAGTGCTATCCAAGATGCTTATGTGTGAGGATCCAGACTGAGCAGGATATATAAAACTTTGCAAGAATAAAAAGTCACTGTGTGCATTGCATCATAAATACGCTTACACGGTATTTTTTCAGAGTAATAAAACCTTGCTCACATGGTGTTCCTGCTGTGCTCCACTTCCATTGTAAAGCTGTGTATGTGCATAAGGCCGGTGCCAGCAGTTAACCATAAATTGGTCTCAGCACACCCTGATTTAATCTGATTTGCACGTGAATGCCAGTCATCATGGACCTGCGGAAATAATAGGAAATCATTTTCGTGCAATTAGACCAGTCAGAATAATTGTGCACAGTAAGATCCTCAAATGAGGTCCTCTCAGAGGGAATAGTAGAGCCTCTCTCTCTCCACTCTTTACCTGTTTGTTGGTCATTTCACAGAGCCTTGGAAGTCAGCTTTGTTGTCACAGCATGAGCAAAGGTGCTGCAAAGACCAGCGGTGGATGGACTCCAGTGTCACTCGAGGCCACAGGAGTCGTGCAGCCGTGTCAGGCTGCATTAGGAAAGTAAAATTGCACTGAAGAGAAGATCCTCAGGGTGGCCGGAGAAGGAAGAATTCACAGTAGCTGTATTTTTCATCAAAAGAAGAGCGCACGATTGCTAGACGGGAACCTTTGCCTCACAAAACAAATTATGGCAATTCTGTTAAACTGCTTTTAGGATGGAGATTGCTTTTGGATTGGAAAGCTGGCAGGCATCACATACTGTGTTTCTCTGCCTCTGTTTTAGGCCAGAAAAGCAGCACGTCCCTAAAGACTTGTGCTCACTGTTATCTTGCATTGGCAAGATCCTTGAACAGTACTAAGCAGACAGTGTTTTATTGCTCACAGTGATTACGCACTATGGCTTTACAGCTATATATTATGAGGCTGAAGAGCCTAATGATTGGTTGCTGAAGTTGGTATTGTACTATAGAGATACTGAGACCTAACATAACCTAACAGATTTCTCTCTTCTGCAATGCATTTTTGATGCCACCAGTAGGGAGCATCGAGGCAGAAAATGTTCAGGTTCTACACGCTGTGGCTTTAATTCAGATTTAGGTATTAAAAGGTGGTGCATGTTTCCTTGGTTTGAACCTAACTTCAGCCTTTGTGTTCATGCGCTCATTCAGCTTCACTTCTTGTGAGGCTCCTTAATTGGACAAGCTTTCCTCTCCGCTCTCACAGGACATCATTTAAATAGACGGACAGGTACGTTAATGGTGTTCTTTTTATTCAAATGACTCAGGAATGTTAATGCAGCTTGTGCTGCTATTGTGAAAGTGCTGGGAAAGATTTTAATTAATATTCCACTGAATGAGGGGAAGTGCTAACAAACATGTTCAGCCTTTAAAATTGAAATTATTTCTACCTGCCAAGTCGCTCAGTTCTGCTCAGCATGTCACAACTGTAATCACAGAGCTGCATATCCATCAATTCAACTGAAAAGGGCAGATGGAAAGTCAAACAGCCAAACTCCGAAAAAGCACCGTAACAACACGTCCGTTTGGTAACACTGTGACTAGTCCTATTAATAGGCCTGATTAATAGACCTATTTCAAGACACCTGATGCGTAAATGAAGTACGTAAATAAACTGCAGCAGGTGTCGCTTCCATGATGTAACCAAGGTCAGGTCTAATAGAAATGTGGCTGCACGAGGAGTTCAAATTTCATTACCTTGGGCTGGCGTTATCAGTACATCAGATGTCTGATTCATGTCACCGTGTGGAAGGAACCTTTTTTTTCGGCGTTCGGAGGCACATAATACCGGAAGTGCAGTAGACCTCGGCCGAGCTTACGAGAAACGTTTCAGTCCATGATCAATCAAAGATCAGACTCTGCACAGTGGAAATGGAAACTGCCTGTTTGAGACTCTTTGGTTCAGCTGTTTTGGGTTGAACTTGCACACTGAAGTAGGAACCACTACAGGCCTGAAATGAAAAGCCAAAAATAACTCCAATTTTTTTGTTAGAGGAGGTATTTTATGTCAGAGTGGCAAAATCAGCTTTAAAGCTAATTCAGGATCTTATGAGACGCTAATGAGAGGTAAATAGATCCAAGATATTTTAATGTAGAGGCACCAGCGAAGAGGGAAATGACCGCGACAGCAATCTGTCCATTTAGGTGACGTGAGCACTGGAACTCACTCAGTACTGATCTGATGGATGGAAAATTACGAGGATGATGTTGAGAGACATTGTTTGTTGAAGCTGAAAACACAAAACATAGCTAAGTTTGCGTCGATGAAACGTCTTTGAGGATGGTTTTGATGGTTCTCGCTGATGTTCTGCAAATGTCTGTACCGCACAGGCGAGCCACATCCTGGAAGCTGATCTCAAAGTTTGATAATTAATGTTAAGGAAATGTTGTTTGCATGTGTTAATAAAGCAGCTCAAGGCTTTGAGAGGCAGAGCCAAGATTTCAAGTGGGGCCCCTCTTTTAAAACGAGTGACCTTTACGAGAAAAGAGAGGTTGAATAAACCAAGATTATGGAATGGAAACGCAAGGATTAGTAAGTGAAATTCATCTTCGTGCTTTGTTTGTTTGAATATTTGGTCCTCGTTCATACCTAATCTATGTACTGAGTGCTTTATTTGTTAGTTAAGTTTGTGAGAAGGTTTTTTTCTTACCTTGAACAGCAGCAACCGGTATAAACTTCTAGAACTGCGTGTATCAGCGCTGAGGTTGTGACAACAGAATTGATGAAGGAAAAATTTCAACCAACCAAAAGACTTTTCTCTTGAAATCTCGCCACGGCAGAGCGTTGTTGTGCAGGGAGGTACTGCTTATCTGAAGTGTATTGCTTCTCTGGAAGTAAATTACAGTCCTCCGCGCTGCATCTGTGCTGCAGCAGAAGACATTAACTGTGGAAAAGCTTCTTAAGCGATTGGCAGTGAGCTGGTCTGAAGTATGATTTAGTGGCTACACGATTGTCCACTCAGTCATCCGACGGCATTAGCGTAGTGTTTTCCTGAGGAGGGTGGAAGCACTTTTTTTTTTTATAGAAACCCAGATGTTGCTGAGGGAATTTCTTCACATTTGGCACAAATGTTGACTTGTTTAGATCTTCGGTGCGACTGGGTTGAAGATGTTGAAGACAGCCTAAAGCTTCTTTGCAGCAACATCCATGTTTGAAGCATTGCAGTCCACCACAGGCTCGTTGGGTCTGCTAATATTGAGCTTCAGGTGATTGTTGTTGCACCATGTGATGAAGCTCTCTATCAGTCGTGTGTACTCATGGAGGCGTACAATTGTGTTCACTATTATCTGACATTTCATAGGCACAATTACAATCCAAGAACATAAACAACAGATGAATCAGGGATGGAAATAAATACCAGTTGCAGCTCTAGAATTCTTTTTTTAGCTTTATAAATTAAGATACTACTATAACATAATAGCCTGCAAGGCAGTAACTTGTCATCTCATTTGCATGTTTAAGGTCTGACCCTGAAGACTCGACATTATGAGGCTCCCGACGTGGGCGCCGACACTTGACCTGAATATGTCCACTGTGTCTCTTTTCTTTTCCATGCTCTTTCCGTTTTGGCCGTACCCATCTCTGCTTCTCCACCTATGCACAGCACATCACGCATGATAATGGGATTCAATGTGTCAGTTAAAGAGGCAGCCGGGTCTGGCTCATGTGATTATTTTTGCGAGCGGGGCTGATGAGGAACAACCAGACCTGCCAGTTGCTGCCTTTAATTCTTGTTTGATCAGACGATAAGAATCAGGGCGATAACAGCAAGTGGAAACGGTCTCTGGATTCTGTCAAAGTGCCGCATTGAGTGGACTCTGGTGTTCCTGCAGCCGCTCAGATGACGACAGGGAGGGAACCCTGATGACGCACACACACACACGCACATGAACACACGCACACACACCCCTCCTAAATGAGAAAAAGCACTGAGGCTTGAAGATGCCCTCTTTCGCTCTCCCCCTCTCACTGCCCCTCATCATTTTACTCCGTACATAGCAGTACAGCATCCTCGTCTTCTCCTCCTCTCCCCCTTTTATCTTCCATCACTACTTCTCAGCGCTCCTCCTAATTCATCATTATGTCTTGTCGTCCAGATAAAGCCCGACTACGTAACGATTTGTCGAGCAGGTGTCCTTGACTGCCCTGCCCCGTTTCGTTCCGTTCGCTTTTTGTTCTCGCAAAGTTTCCCAGCCAAACTTCTCATACTTTCTGTGAAGTTAGTCGCTCAAAAGGCGAGGACGGCCTTAAATCAACTCGGGCTGAACACCTTTTGTCAGCTCCTGAATGCTAGTTTTTCAGCAAGGTCACACCAAAGTCTTGCAAAAAAAGAAAAAAGGATGTTTGACATTGTGCTGCCTGATTGAATGGCTTTCGGCAAATCAATAGCTTTCAGTGAATAGTCAGAACCTTGTTTTGGTTCATCTGTTATGTATAAACAACTCTTAGTGTTCCTGCTCCTACGTGGCAAGTTAGTCAGTTAACAAGAGTGTGCAATGGAAAATGAACTTCATTATGCAAGCCGGATGGACTTTGCTCTGAGACACACACGCACAATCTTCTGGTTACAATAAAAAAAAAATCTATTGCCTAGGCTTATCTGCATGCAGGCACACGCAAACATAAGCGCGCACACACCATCATTCACATATTATTGAGTGTGAGTCACAAAGTTGTGTTTATGCACATTAATTGAGCCTCTCCAGAAGGTTTTAACACAAATTAAAATGGATCCTTCGTCTTTGCAGTGGCTAACAGACCTTGTTACAGTATGATTGCCTCTGCAGGCCCAGGAGGGATGTTTGGTGTGTGCGTGTGCATTTGAACGTGTGTGTGTGTGCATGTGCAGCAGTGCTCAGAGGAAGTAAATCAGAGATTGTTAGTGATGTTTCTGTGCGGTTTGTGTGTGTGTGTGTGTTTGTGTGTGTGTGTTGGGGGTTGGTAGCATTTGACTGAGGTGCCCGTCAAGCGGGTATCCTCCTATCTGAGTTTATCATCAACAGAAGCTAATGTTGATGGCAGCAGCAGTTTAGGTGGCTCGGGGTGATGGTTGGTACACAGACACACACACAAAAGCACACATACACACACACACACACACACACACACACACACAGGCTCGGAGATGGTTTACAGCCCAATTACCCAGCCTGCCTCTGTGCTAGAAGGGGCCTCTAAATCTTTGGATTGTATTGTACACAATATAACCTCTGATTCTCTCTCGCCCAGCGGCGGAATAGTTCACCTCACTGCTCTGTTTTCATGGGATGCTTTTAGCTATCTTTTATTTCTCCATCAAGAGTTTTTCATTTCAAATGATTCATTTTGCATCATTAAAAGAGTGTTCAGGTATACAGTAGTCATATTTTTGCAGTCCTGGACACCATTGTTTTCAGTTATGAATATCTTGCTCAGCAAATTTGTGGCTGCATACAATAAACTCCAACACAGCAAGAGGAAGGAGCAGTGAGACCATCAGGCATCAGACATTTAACAACAGTGATGTAAGTTGTTTAAATCAGGGGTTAACGTTTTAAGTTAAGTGTGTTAGCTAGCTTGTTGCTACGGTTGTAGCAACACAGCTACCACAGATTGAGCAGCTAATTGGGGGATGATGTACTGATTACCTTGTCTGCTGATGACCTACTTGAGTTCAAAGTGTCCTGTTGTTGGAGGGGGGATGGTGGAAGATGCAGCACAGATACACATTGCAATTACCACATGAATATCTTGTCAGGTTATTTATTATTCAGCTTTTTTTTCACCAAATTCTAAAGTTCCCTTGTATCTCAGTGGCGTATGCGTCATGGCCTGGTTCAGATCGTCTGCCAAAGGCTCGGAAACAACTGAAGTAACCGCTTTGGAGGTAAAACTGAAAGTTGGTGCACTTAAAATGTTGTAATTATCCCTCATTTCTCAGGAAATCTGTGTGCACACAAAATTATAATAAGTGGTAAGAAGTGTTTTGAGAACGACCCGGCTCTCAGCACTTACCCCGGGGTGAGTACAATGTACTTGTACCAACAAAAATCATGGCCAAAATTACAAAAATGAGACATAGCTTGTGTGAAACCAGTGTTTTTTTTTTTAGTAATTATTTAAGAATGCTGTATATAAGGTACTCCACTGCAAATATTTTCATTGCAAAGTACTTGCTTTAGTCTTTTTTGGCCGCTCCAGGCACCGGTAGTGCAACCAGATGCACATAAAAATCCAAGCGACGGCTGGCTTGACCAGGTTATCACAAATGACCGCTCACTTGACTGCAGTTTTCCTTACTAGCTAGGCTCTTCACGTGCTTGCTAATAATGTAACTGAAGAGTTGCGTTGTGTTCAGAGCACATCATTTGTGCAGAGATGTTCAAGATACTAAGAATTCACAAACTCCGGACTGATTCAGTTCAGAAATTCGTCCAGCTGTCTTTATGGAAGGGAAAAGACCAACAACCCTTCCTCCTGGGCGTGATCATGTTTCATTCAGAGTATTCCTGAATGATATGTAACGATGTGTAACATTACCCAGCCAATCACCAGCATTATTAGCAGACACTGATGAGATTTACTTCTCAGGTATCGACATTTGGTACTTAATGACGAGGCATTTTTTGATACTTGACAGTACTGAAGCAGGTAGGTCGGTGACGTAGAAGTATAGAAGTTTGGTACCCGGCCCTGGAGGCACTCAAAGCTCATATTGTGATGGGCTGCCACAAAAAAATCAATTTAAGGGAAACACTGTTGCCTTTTTAGAAGGACTTCATAGTGCCACATAATGTGTAAGAGTGTGTCAGGTCAGACTGATGTTGATATGTGAATGAAAACATCAATACAGGACACAACCTGTGTGTGTGTGTGTGCAATGAGCATGACAAGTCCAAATATCAGTGGGTTTCATCATCCCAGAACGGACTAAAAACCCACCAGACTTGAACCAAATGCCCCTCAGACTTATGATCCATCCATCTTTTCACTTCATGCCCCTCCTCCATCCATTCATGGCTGCTATGGGCCCTAGTTGTCATGGTTACCGTGTCCTTGCCGTCGCTAAGCCCTGATAGCGACTTGTGCCTCCAGGAGCGAAAAGGTTTATGATAGTGCATATACATATAAGAGCAGACACACAAATGCACACACTCCTCAGAAATCCTCGCTGGTCATGTCATTTTCATTCATATATCAGTCTGGCTTCAAACGCACACACACACACACACACACACACACACTTAGTACAGTAGTGCTACTCCTACAGAGTCAGCACCATTAATCATCCAGTGTGTCTGTGTGAGTGTGTGTGTATGTGTGTGTGTGTGTGTGTGCACATGCATATTGTCTTATAGATAAGTCTGTGTATTCTCAAACGTCTCTGATATTAGAGTCATAAGCTGCATTGCTGACCTTTAAAGGCCAATATAATATATTACTTCCAGAGTAAATGCAGATAAATGCATTCTCCTGCTGTGTGTGTGTGTGTGTGTGTGTGTGTGTGTGTGAGTGTTGGGGGGGGGGGGGTCTGCCATCTAGCTGCATATAGGAAGTGGAGTTTGAAGGCACAGAACTGCTCTGTTTGTGAAGACGAGGCTGGCGAACGTTACCTGGAAGCATCCTGTGAAGGATGCGTCCTCTGTGCTCGTGTGTGGCCTTGCCTCTGGTACCACCTCTTGTCTTACAAAGAGGATGCTGGGAGATGGAGACAGAGGAACACAGTTGCCATAGTTTCACGCTTCTCCCTCTCAATGTCGATCAAGGAAAATGTTCCAGCCTCTCATCCTTCATCGTTCTCATTAACATGGATGATGATGGTGTTTGTTTTCTGTCTCTTGTTTTACTAAAATCTCTGCTGCTTTCTTTTTTTTATTTTTCCATTAAACAGTTTATCCTTCCAGGTTAATGTCTTGCATTTTGCATTTCATTCTTCCTTTTTTCCCCCTTCATCTGTTTGTCTTTCTCAGCAGTTTGAAACCTTGCCCCCAGGAGCATATAACCTCTGACCTTTGTTGCCATGGCAGCGGTGTCATGCAGCACAGTGTCAGCTCTAACCATAGAGGGATGAATGCAGAAGCACTTAACCTAGGTGCTTTTCAAGGAGCGCTTGTTTTACTTTTCTCCTCAGAGCATTTATTTGGCAGTAATGACACACAGTGCAGTTCAGTTTTTTCTTTCGGTGCAGTTGGTTAACCAGTTCTCAGAGTAAACCACAAAATCTCCCTGGATTCAGCCCTGTTTTTTTTCCTCTCAAGTTGGGAAATTCGCCATCTTCTTTTCCTCCTCCTTAAACCAACTCAGGTTGAGGAGAAAACAAACAAAACAAGCAGTTAGGAGCTCTTAGAAATTAACAAATAAAATAAAACCATTGCTCATTTAGGCAGGTAGCGACAATATATACCGTGCACCTGTAATTGCGTCCACCGGGAGAGATTTGGCGATACCGTTTCCACCATGGAAGCTATCCCTTAAGCCATATTTACACACTGTCATTCACAGCGTATGCACTGCTACACAGCGAGCGAGTGGGCGTGTTGATGACAGTGCACAGAGCCGCTTCATACTCTTTTCTGCTCGCCTGTATATTGCTTTCCACGCTTTTGTTGACATTGCTGATGCGTCCGTATACATGTGGTTTTGATATCAAAGCAAAAGCAGTCATCATTACAGACGAGGCCTCCTCCTCCTCCTCCTGCACGCCGCAGGTGCCACCCCTCGCCTAAACCAAAGAGTATTTCCAGTAAGTGAGAACGGGTCTGACAAGGACAAAAGATGAGTTGATGGAAGCAGCGTTAGATTTATTCCTCCTCCCCGGGTGATGCCATTCATTGTTCGGCATCTCAGCGTTGACACCTGATTGTGAACTTTACCATTGAATTTACTCTTTGTGTCAGTAGAATTAACTCATCTCAATTCAACATTGAGTGCTTGGACTTGAATTTTAAGAGAAAAATGGGCTTCAGGAGGAATTTCCTTCACACTGACTTAACATAGTCTGACATGGCCAAAAGCAGGGCTCCAAATTTCCACCAGCCACCAGACAAATTTGTCATATTTGCAGGAGCTTTGGCGAGTACACAAGTCGTCTTCATTTACTCCCTTAAATCTGAACTCAGTCCACAACAACATGTTGATTTTTGCTTCGTACGTCTTCATTTTGTCACCTTATTCATTTACATTAAAATGAAAAGTGTATTCAAGTTAAATCCAGTGAGAATTGGCCCTGCTCTGCAGTGCCCCACAGCTCTACGGAGCATTTTAGCTTCTTTCAGCCCTCAGCTTCACTATTTTGGTTAAGTCTCGACTGTCTGATCCCCTTTATGTGCAGCCACAGAAAGCAGCTTCTTTTATATAACAAGCTTTGATAAACCCAGTGTAAGTAAACTAGCTAGCACCAAACAGCAGAATTACAAAGGTAATGACTAGCTGGTGAGCATAGTGAAGCATTTAGCAGCTAATGAGACAGATATTTCCCTGAGGAGTTGATGGAGACCAAAAAAGAGCTAAAAATAGAGTAAATATTGGACCTAGATTTGCCAAGTGGCCAGAAGCACGTCTGCAAATGAATGCTAATGTGTCTGCTGAATGTGTAAATAAGCAACGGTTTGCTCACACATTTGCCATCTTTTCAGCTTTGTTTCAGTGTGGAGTTTACAGCTGTTGCCTCCAGGTGGCCAAAACAGCAGTCAATACAGCATTAATTAAAAAAAAAAAAAAAAATTCATGAAGGTTTCAGTGAGAAATGTTTGACCAATATTTTTAAAATTAAAGGATTCAAATTTTTGGGCCCTCGAGGACCTGGACTCGATCCAAAAGTGAGCTGTGCATGCTCATCTCACACCCTAAAATCCATTTATAGTCCGTTGGGATCTGTCACCAGAGCACGCAGGAAAAATCAGCGTTCCGGCCTGAAATGACGAAGATTAGAGTGACGTGTTACCTCAGGCTGGAAGGTTAGTTGGCTCTTACAGGATCTGGCCTCACTGGAGGAGAGCAAAGGTGTGGCAGCTCCAGGCTAGTTAACTATTTCCCACAAAATCTTTCAACTCAAGTGTGCCGGCAGAGGAGCTCGCACGTGGACGAGCCTGATAATCGGACATGTTGCGGCACAAGGCGCGAGGTTATCAATGGCGTTTAAGGCCGGAAGGTTCAGGAAGGATGCACCAGTGTTTTGATTCATGTCCGTGCCTGTTTTGAGTGTGCGTTTTTTGGCGAGCGCTCAGGTTGATATTTAAGGAAAGAGGAGAAGCAGGAGAGGGAGGAAGCAGGAAGCATTGAGAAAGATATGAAGCTGCTATTTTCGACTGTGGCTGGTGTGAAGGGTTTGAACTATGAGGGTGGGAATGGTTAGGTGGTGACAGAGAAATAAGATATGACTGATGGAAAGTAGCTCGGGCGATGCTCTTGTTTTTTGTGTGTCTGTGTGTATGCAGGTGTTGCATTGTATTCTGGGCATGGTGATGTAGCATGCTACTCATTTCCACTGCAGCGAGCCAGCATAGCTTTAACTCTGATGACCTCATTGTTTATATTACCAGCATCCACTTGTTTTCTTCCTCCGTCTCATCTCTGTCTCTCCCACTTACCCCCTCCTGCCTTTTCTGTCCCTCATTTTTTTTATTATTTATTTATTGACCCAAGCTGCCACTGTGGATAGGAAACAAGGCCGTTATGGCCTCGTGTCAACTGGCCCCGCGCTGAACTGCCTATCATCTTACTGCTGTTCTTGCTGCTGCTATTAATATTACAGATGCCAACACAGGATTTCCTGTAGCATCTGTGCTAATCCTGCGCCACCTCTGGTACATTTCCTGTTGCATCCACCTTCAGCTTGTCTGATATAAAAGTTGCATCTGTGCCAGTTGAGGCGGGTGTCTGTCAATGATGCCATTTGGTGCAGTGTGTTACGAGGTTTTCTTCATAATATGGTTAAAAAAAAAATCATGTTTCTGTTATTTTGACGGATATTATGATTGCGACGTGACTCACAATTAGTGGGAATGATAATTCTTTCTTAATATTTTCATTTTCACGCAACAATGTTAAATTCATGATGATGTGGAGTCTGTTCCAAACAAACATCTTCTTTCCAGATGTAAGAAAGCCTGTTTTCTTTGTTACATCTGAAGAACAAGATTTGTAAGCGAGGCCATCTCTGCAGCACTACAATCGTTCATTATAAAGCTGTTTTATCTACCTGTGTGTGTGTGTGTGTGTGTGGACACCATGGACGTAATTGGATGAGCAGATGAGACAGATGGTACAGTCTGCTAAATGATGGGTATTAACCCCAGCGTTGGCCTCCACCCATGGGTCAGGGGTCCAAACATGTCACCTCTCCACAGTGACAGACAACCTGTGACTCGTCACAAACCTCTCACCCAGCCTAATGCCCGGAGATGAAGCTCTTGTCTCTCATCTTTCCGTGGGATGACAGAGATAATCACATTAAGAAGTGAGGGATTAAGACCTTCTTTGTTCCTGATGAGCCTTCGGTTTGGTCTGCCAGCTTCAACCTGAGCGTTTTCTCCGTTCCTCTCTTCTTTCATGACGTTCTTTAAATCCGTTCTCCCCCTGCCTGCCCCCGGTTAAGCCAGTGTTAAAGCACCGTGATGGGATGTCTGGGGATTGCACTGGGACCAGGTGAATGTCCATATGCAGCGCCGCCTCTTCCCAGTCCCTCTTTCGTGCCGGCCCTTCAGCCACGGCTGTCACAGCAGGTGTTGCTAGAGGGCAAAAAGAGAAAGCGAGAGAACGGAAGGCACGGGGGGAAAGGACAGAGTGAAGGTGGACAGATGGAGAGGCTGTCGGGCGAAGTGGAAAGAAGGTGTGTCGCAGGAACAGCCTGTTCATCAAAGGGGGAATAAAAAAGATAATGAGCGGAAAAAGAAACGAGCTGAATGAATGAGTCAGACCTGCCCTTCAAAATATGGCGGCACTCCTTGGAAGCTGCCTTCAGAGTCGATGAAGCAGTGATAGAGGTTGAGGCGGATGAAAACGGGACATTCCTGTCACTCAGCTGACGGAGCTGGGGGCCCGGCTGCGGACATATATGGACACTCATGCACAGAGACACAAGTGTTCGGACAGTGAGACACACGAAGCATCTTTTGGTATCTGTGTGCTAATAAAAATATAGTTCAGGCTGTCTGTAATGCATCAAGTAAGAGTTTTTACAAAAGTCCATCGAGTTAATGATGTTTGCTAGAAGGGTTTTCTGCCTTTGGACAGCCGGGCCGTCACAGAGTGGGACGTCAGCAGGTGCTTTAATCTGCATTTGTTCTCATAAAGTCTGCAATTGTAAATGTCAGGATGGTCGTTAAGAAACGTAATTGATAAGATTTGTTCGTCTGAGTGATTTTCCTGATGAACGAATAATCAAAGCAAGTGACATGCTGGAGGAGAGAGGAAACGATTGGATGATTGATCGATTGAAAATGACTACTATTTTAATGATTGATTAGTGGTTTGAGGAAAAATAGCAGACAGTCACCACTTCCTGCTCTTTCAATGAGATAATTGAATGTTTTTTTCTGTTACATTGTTATAAACTGATTATCTTTTGGATTTTGGAGAAAACAGAATGAGGACCTCTTGTCATCTTGTTCAGTGCCATTATCGATTCTGCTCATCTGTCCCATTCTTTGTCGGTTCCTTTACTGATTCCCGATCAGTTTTCTAAGTGGATAATATTAAACCAACACAGGTTTTCAGTATCACCGCAACTGTTTCATTGTCAGTCATCCATTCTTATCAACCTGCAGCACCCGTTTGTCTGTCATCATCTAAAATGTATGAAATGAGAGAGTATTTGCACAGCATTCATTTTCATTTAATCTTTCTAACCTTATCATCACAGGATATTTAGCCTCGCTAATGGACGTGCAGCTCGGTTGGGAACCAGTGGCTCTCGTGCGTCGACTGTCAAACACATTCCTGGAGTTTAAGCTCATGTTGAATAAAAAGTTTCAGCATCATGCTGGCGTTTCCACTCTGACTCCATGCTGCTACTTTCCAGCAGCGTTGACGCATGAGTTTGATATCATTGTTTTGCAATACGCAGATATTAGAAAAACATCCCGACACTTATCAGAGGAACTGATGAGCTCGGAGGCAGATGATTCTGATGGATCAGACAGTTTGGAGCCGGTTCTCAACTGAAACCATTTCTCCACTCCTTTGTGTGTTGACCGTTTTTCCTGCAAGAGCCGACTGATCGAGAATATAGTTGGCAGATTAATTGATAATGAAATGTTGTCAGTTGCTGCCCTAGAGAATTAGTGTGATAAATTATTAATCATGAATCAAGTATTCTTCTTCTCTTCAGATTATAATGTACAATCTTCAGTCACAGTCTAAGTAGTGCTGCAGAGTATCTACAGTACACACATACATGCAGTGTATTTTACCCGTGTGTGTGCGTGTGTGCGTGCGCTCACACAGACAGTCGAGTGTAGGATATTTGTTTTCACAGTAATGAGACTGGACCACATTCGCTTGGATGGATGTTTAGACTGCTCTGTCTCCCTCCATGTACACTGGTCATTTATGCCGTCTCCTCTCTGGACTTTCTCTCTTTTTTTTCTCCTCCCCTCTGTTCCAACAGTCAGAGCTGTCATGCATTTGAAAGCGTGCAGGTGCCGCTGCTCCATTTTCCAGGAAAGAGGAGAAGCTACAGCGAGGGACGGAGACAAATGCTGTGATTGTCTCGTGTTCTTTGAGTGAACTTCTCCGCTTTCGTGCCATTGTGACAGCTCCTTGTCTTTTTTTAACTCATCCAGTCTTTTTTTTTTTCTCGCTCTCTGTTTCAAACCTCATGTTCTCCTGCAGCATGTCAGGCCTCCAGCGTGACCTTTCCTGCTGCGATCGGGCAGTTTTTGAGCAGCAGACGAGCCGTCCTGTCTTCCTTTTTATCTCTCTTGCTTTAATTGATGTCAGAACCAACAGTGAGGTTTGCAAGAGACATGAGCGAACAATGTGAACATGCCCTTACTTGGCCAGGAAGCTCATGTCTCGAGCCCGGGCTGCTGGCCTGGCTGCAGACCAGCACTGGCCCCTTGTGTTTATCTAAGAGCATTACAGCAGCGGGTCTTTCTGTGACAGGAGATACATCTGCTTCCTATCTGTCAGGAAGACAAGTTTACTGAAGGTGCAAGTGCAGACTCACATACAGCGTCTGATTGCAGCCTATGCATTTGATTCATGCCCATGCATTTGTTTTGATTTGCTGGAGTTTAGCCGGATGAGCTTCAAAAGGAAAATGCAAACTTCAAACGGGATTGACATTTTCTCTCAGATTCTTGTCAAGCGTGCATCAGCTTGCAATCGGTGTCCTCCCCTTCTCTGTTCTCTGGTGCCAGTGCCAGCAGAGGCTTGTGTAATCATACAGAGTGCCTAATTATGCAAAGTGAAGAAGCTTTGTTCAACTTCACATCAAAGTGTGTAAAGCGGTTGACTCCTCTGTGCTCCTGCGACAGCGCCTTTCCCCCTCGTCTTCCTCTGTTCACTTCAACACTCCCTGCCCCTGCTTCTCTCTCTCTCCCAATGAGAAAACACTTCCTAAGAGCCACTTCCTGCCACTCTGGAACCATTTCTGTCCCCAGCCAAACGGTCTGCTGCTCATATTCATTCTCAAAACCTCACTTCCCATTTTGGTGTGTGTGCACGTAGATTGTATCTCTGTCACTGTGGTATTGCACACTGAAGATGTTAGCTAACCCTGACACAGCAGCTCTGTATTTGTAAGACTGTGAGTGTCACAGAGACTCACTGACACCACTGACATGGAAACGTCTGCCCACAGACATGTGGAGGCTCTTATTTCGCACCAAAACCCGCACACAACAGGCAAGTGGCCGCTTTTCTCTTGTGTTTCTCATTAACCTCCAGTGGATGTGAAGTGAGCGTCTCGGCGAGAGCGTGGGTGGTGCCTGGGTGATGGATGTGTTGGGGTCTGGGGACGAAGCTTCAGGCAGCTGTGTGATATTTTGGGAGGAGAGGAAGGGGTCTCCTTTGGGCGGGTGGATGTGATGCAGAGCTGCAGTCTTCTCAGCTGTGAACTGAGAGGAAACGCAGTAGGACGTGTTTAACCTCCACCTCCTCTAGCCCTGAAATGTGTACACGGTTTTTAATTGAGCCTAGCCTAGCGGTGTTAGGTTGTTGTAAACAGTCAAACTATTCAGTCAAGCCATCTTAATGTGCGAAAGCCTTTAAATTAATTAAATAATACACATATTTCAGAGACCATGGGCAGTACCCGAAAATGACATCATTAAACTGTCTGCACTCGCTCATTTCTGGATACTTATACGTTCTGAATATTGCGAGCACCTTCACATGTGATTCGTTTGGTGAAACTCAAGCAGCTATGCTTGGAAACGCAGCTCCCCACCGCTAGCGCACACACGTTTAAATTAGCGAGCACTAAGGAAGTGAGTTCGGTTCGAGAAAAGAGGAAGCGAGAAGGAGGAGGAAAGAGGGCTTTCCTGTCACATTAGTGTAGCAACCATCAGCGTCTCGCCCTTTTCTACCCTCCTCTGTGTGTGTGAATGTGTGTGTGAGTTGTACCTTCATGTATACTTGTGAATTCATGTCCAGTATTTCTGTAAAAGGGGACAAAAGCGTTGTATTGATGTTCACCCCATGCAAAACCAAGTATGCCTTGTGTAACTTATTTTAACTTCTCCATTCCAACACAACCATCCTCCCCCTCAGAACGAGCCACATATCACCTGGATAGAGAGGGACTTTGCCAATATTAGAGCCCAGGTAAGCTCTGACACCTCGACCGTACGGCCGCTTTATATCAGGCCACGCTAAGCAAACACACTCTCCAGCTTTGTGTTGCTCACAGAAACATCTGAGTTTCATCCGCTTTTGCATTTTTCTCTCTCTGCCTCCTGGAGACTGAATTCACCAATCAAAACAGAAATTGCTCAAATCAACCTTTTTCTCCCTGCGAGCGTGGACTGCAATGCGGTGTAATCAGACGCGTGTGTGTGTGTGTGTGTGTGTGTGTGTGTGTGTGTGTGTGTGAAAAGTAGGTCTGCTCGCAGCTCGATTATGCTGCTGCTTGGTCAAGAGAGAAGTTGACTCATGCGTTGTGTTTATATGGGTGTGTAATGGCCTATTCTGTCTTCATGGAGAGGTTTAAAGAGCAATGAGAGATTCAGGGAAGGAAAAGAGTGAGAGGGGCACTTCAGGGCTGGTGAGAGCTGTTTTAAGAGACAGGATGAGCAAGAATAGACTATTATGAGAAGGACACGGCCGGCCACAGACAGGAAAATCTCTGTCATCTGCAGGCGGGCTGACCCGTCTCTGCCGTGAGAGGGGGACACCTCATCCTCCCTCTGCCTGCCTCCCCTTTCCTCCAGCTTCTGTTCTGCTGAATTGTGGGTAAAGGGAAGTGGCAAACAACTGGGTTTCTGGAGTAAAACAGTAATATGAGAGAAACCCATGATGTATGAGTTTCAACCAGGGCTGCAGAGAAGCGCTGTATTTTTTTTTTAATCACTATTTCCACCTCTCTTCCTCTTTTTTTTATTATTTGAAATTTTAATCGCCTCTCTCTCTCTCTGTTGAAGAAGTACTCTCTCTCTCTTAGCCACAGATGTGTGTGTGTGTGAGTGTGAGAGTGTGACTTGTTGGGTGCAGGACTGTGAGAATAAGAGCAGTCTCTTCCTTCCTGCCCTCTTCGGTTCCAGTTCACTTCAGCTGCAGTCAGTCACTGAAGACACGCAGGGCTAATCAGACCTGCACACAGAGGATCGGAGAGAGGGAGGACGGGAACGATAATGGAGGAGAAAATGAAGATGAAGAGTTAATAAAAAAGTTATAGCAGGAGGCCCCTGCAGAAGGCCTCTGCAGAGAGAGAATAGATAAAGGGCAGAGGCTGAGAGCTTTTTCCATATTTACATGCTGTCCGCAGAGCTAATCCTGACACGAGTGCACAGATGAGTCTAAAGTGTGCTTGTGGTGAGCTGAGGTGAGGCTTAAGATGATTTGTGTGAGGCACTACGGTGTTCGCCTTGTTATGGACCTGAGTGGGATGATGAAGCAGAAGTTTGGGCAATGCTGACATGGAGAAGGACAAGAAAAAGTTCAACCTGAGCCGCCTGCTGGCCCACTACGTGCGCAAAAAGAACAAAGCTCTGGCCGGCAGCCCTGCTCACTGTAACAGCTGCAGATCACCGGCTGCAACAGGCAACAGCGGCACTGACTCCTTCCGTGCTCCGAGGAACCACTGGACGGTAAAGTGAAACCTCCTCATGCTGGCATCTTGAAAAATCTTGAGTCGTCTCCAGAGAGCTGCCGGTGGTGTTAATGCCCTCGTTTTTTAAATGAACAGGCACAGAGGTGGGATTTAATCAGACTGCAGAGTGCAGGCAGCTCGCTGTTATCAGGATCTTGTTTAGACATGAGCTGCAGCTGAAAACCTACATGTTCAACCCACTCTGGTTTCCTGTTGTCAAATAAAGTCCCATGCTGCTTTAGTGGCCTGTGGTATTGGCTGTCACAGGCGTCTTGTTGCAAGTCTAGCTTTCTTGTTTCGGGGGTTGTGTGATTAATAGCTACATTATTTAGTTTAGCAGCTACTTATTATTTTCTGATTTTTTTTTTTTTAATTTCTTTTTCGGTGACTTGCGTGTTAAAATGGTGAAAAAAGCCAATCACAAGGTCCCAGAATCCAACATGTTTTCGTGTTTGTTGTTTTTTCTGATCCGAATAGTATGAAATAAAAAGATATTCAATTAGTAATCATTTAAAGTTAAAGAGAAGCAGCAGATGCTCTCATTAGAGAAGCTGGAGCCACAGAAGGTTTTTAGTGTTTTGACTTCATTGATTTAATGATTATTAAAATTGCTGTCAGTTAATTCACAGTCTTCCCACAAATTGAGTTGTAGTTTAGCATTTAATCCAGAAAATGTGAAAAATAATGATAAATGCCCATCACATGATATTCTCACTTGATAAAAGCTGTGCAACAGCCAAATTCGTCATCAATTAATTCTTTTGGTTAATCAGTTCATCTCTTTTCAGCACCACTTAAACATGTTTAAGGCTGCCAGAGCGAGTTGTGCTGAGTCTCAGCCACGTAGATTCAAATGAATTTGCTATTATTCAGCGTTCATAATGTGGATTGTATCTGCTGGGGATAAATTCAAGGCACGATGTCCCACTTTCTAGTCCCAAATTTTGAAATAAAACCTCCAGGGAAGAAGAGAAAAAGTTCCTCCAGCAGCCACACTGCTGAATTTAAAATGCTCCCTGCAGGTTACTTCAGAGCTGCGCCTCGCCGTAGGCTGAGGGCGTGAAGCTCAGGGGACTGTGAGAACAGAGAACTGAAAACCAGTCTCTCGATAGAGCCTTGTTGTTGTTGTTGTTGTTGTTGTTCGTGCTCTTCTGTGGGGTGTTGGATGAGCTGTGGGTGAGGTTGACACCAGGTCAGCAGCGGCGAATGTTCATGTGGTGGAGATGTCAGCAGCGCTGCTCCACCCTGTAAAGAAGCAGAGAAGCTGCATCAAAAGTCTCTTGAGGTTACACAACTTGCGTCCAGGGACGTATTGCACCGTTTGAAACAGGCAGCTGCCTGTTACTTGTCACTGTTACTTTGCTTGTAATGTTGTAGTTGCCATCATTTCCAGAAACTCCTTAGAAACCAGTCACCACTGTGTGCAATCACTCACTCTCACATCTCACGTGTTACTGTGCTTCCTCTTTCTCAGGTATTTTATTTTGATATAGTGCTATTCAGAGCAGGAGGCCCTCCTTCCTATGAAGGAACTGCTGTGTTCTCTCTGACATTTTCTACCCTTACACACATACAGCATCCTCCTTGTTTTAGCCATTTGTTCCTGTGGTTACTGACAGCTTTATTATACTTTCCCCCTCTGTTTGCCCTCTTCAGGATGATGGAGACATCAAGGAGATCAACATCACCCATGTGGTCAAGGAGGGCTCAGAGAAGGCCGATGCCTCTCAGTTTGAACTGCTCAAGGTTTTGGGACAGGGATCCTTTGGCAAGGTGACACTCAGGCTCTGTCTGCGGCTCCCTTTCTCTCTCTTTCACGCTCTCAAACCCCTGATCTGACATAACACGGTGTTGTGGTATTGTTGTTGTGCTCATTGCAGGTGTTCCTGGTGCGAAAGGTGACCCCTCCCGATGCTAACCAGCTGTATGCCATGAAGGTCCTGAAGAAGGCCACACTCAAAGGTACAGTAGCCTGTGATACGTCTCTGCGGCTGATCTTCTGGTAGAAAGGAACAGATGACGAGACAAATGTTCCCTCGAAGCTGCAAAAATTTTGGTTGACAACAGAAGTCAAAACACTTGCAGGCTCCAGCTTCTCAAATGTAAGGATTTGTGACTTTTCTATTACTTTTGGTTTTAAGCAATTTGAACCTTAAACTCCAAGAACTTATGATGAGCATTTTGAACTATTTTCATTTTATTGACAAATCACTTAAAAAAAAAGAACCAACAGATTAATAGATAATGACAACAATCATTTGCCAGCTACACTTTTCTTAACTCCAGGGTCCTTTCAACAAGCTTTCTCTTTGGCTTTTGTGGTGATTGCATCAGTTCCTTTCAAGTGGCGGTACCCTCAGTTTCATGTAAGAGGGTGTATGCCTTTCCTGTAAGTCACAGAAAACTACAGTGTGAATATGTTAGCCCACCACAGCTTGCAGTGGATTTACTTTCGACTTGTGCACTCAGGTGGTGAAATTATCTTGATAAACATCAGGGCTTTGATTTGTTCTCACAGTGCCCCCCCACCCACCCACCCACCCCAGAGGATGCTCAGCAAAGTGATTTATTTACCTGCAGGGAACCAGCAAAAACACAACTCATCAAAATGCTGCATGCACTTCAGTGAATCACCAGTCTGCGTACACAAGACATTAGTTTGTTTTTGCAACATTTATTTTGTTTGTGTTTCTTCTATTATTCATCCAAAACCTTAAGTTGGACAGCTCCACCAAACTTAGATTATGTATTGGATGCGCGTGGCCCGACAGCCTCTGCGATTTAAAGCAGCGAGTGTTGATCATTTATCGTGCAGCCGATTAAAAACACAATTTTTGCGACCTGATCAGACCATGCTTTTGCTAGACTGCAGTGAGTAAAGTGAAAATCATCATTACATTTTAAAATATTGCTTGTTGAAGTGACACATATCTACATACACACTAAACTCCCCGCTCTTACTCGTCCCTCAGTGAGAGACCGTGTGAGAACCAAGATGGAGAGAGACATCCTGGCAGACGTCAACCATCCATTTGTTGTCAAACTGCACTATGGTGAGTCAGCCCGAAGCCTTATTTCACTTCACTTCCCAGACCTGGAAAAAAAAACGACGTTTTTATTGGATGTACTGATTTCATTCTGTCTTATTGCTTTAAATTCCAGACATTTTTCCTGATTTACCGTTGAATCAGATTTGATTGAAACTTGTGTGTATTTGTAGCATTCCAGACTGAAGGGAAGTTGTACCTGATCCTGGACTTTCTCAGAGGAGGAGATCTCTTCACTAGACTCTCCAAAGAGGTGTGATTCATTGGATTTTTGTGCTTTGCTGGCCTGGGGTCAGAGTAGTATTCAACTTGTTATTTTCCATCAGCTCACACTTGTGATGTTGTTCTTTCTCGCTGACCTCGTGCCGCCCAGGTGATGTTCACAGAGGAGGATGTGAAGTTTTATCTAGCAGAGCTGGCGTTGGGACTGGACCACCTCCACAGCCTAGGCATCATTTACAGAGACCTCAAACCTGAAAAGTAAGAGCAGATGGACACAACTGAACGCACAGAAACAGCAGCACATATAAACAAATGCATATTTAATGAGCCGTGCTTCTTGGATCCCAAACCATCTGCAAAGTCAGAGTCTTGTTCCTCAATTTGTAACGGCAAATCCACAACTGTACTCAGACAGAAATGTGTCCCTGCTGCAGTGCCCTCTGAAGAGGCTTTTATTCATAGTAAATTAATAAATTATGTAATTGCCAGAAACCTGGACCTGGAATTAAAACTAAACCTCCAGTGTGATACTTCATTGTATTGCTCTTTAAAGATAACCAGTTAAATTTTCAGTGCGCACTTTAAACATATCTCACCGAAATGTGTTGTGTGTATCCCTGAGGCCTAACACACATTATGAATGCAAACCTACTTCATTCAACAGCTGCAAAGCCTTTTTAAGTTTGGAACCCTGCGCTGTTTACATCAGCTCTCGGCCTTCTTCTTCTCCTCCGCTTTAATTGGCGCATTACTTCTTTTTATGGTGCGTTACTGGCAGCAGTTGTTCATATGTATTCCTCAACCGCTGAACTTCCCCCACGCTCGCATCGTGCGTGTAAACACAAGACACAAACCCAGAAATGAAAACAGGGCTTTATGGTGCAGCTAGTGATGGAAAAGTCATCAGGGTACCTTTAAGTTGTGATTGTTATTGGTGTGTTTTGCCAGTGAGATCCAGACTCCAGCAGAATGTCCACACCTTAAAAAAACATTTTAACTGTGTTTTCCTTTCAGCATTCTCCTGGATGAGGAGGGACATATCAAACTCACAGGTGAGTCTCCTGTTACTTCTCTCTCTCTCACACACGCACACACACACGCACACACACACACTTTCCTCTCCTCTACCTTGTTGACCTTCATTAGTCATAGTGGGGAAACAGCCTTATCTTGCTGTCTCCAGATATCTGCAAATGTGCCTGCATCTGTTCAGGAAGTTAATTATTGCACTTTATCTTCTCTGTTTATCTCTATCGTCACCTGTAATCACCGGCATTTATTTACCCCCCCCGGCTGCTGCCACCTTTGAACCGAAGGTGACATTAGAACATGATAGAGAGGCAATATATCACGTCACACTGATGAAGAAAATCCCCGATAAAGACGACAGTTCTGCTGCTTTTACGCTACAAATAAAATAAAAAATAGTGTTTATTATTTTTAATTGTTAGCATATTGATGAGGTATTGCTGACTATACCTTGTGGTGTGTTTTCCAGATTTTGGTTTGTGTAAAGAAGCCATTGATCATGAGAAGAAAGCTTATTCCTTCTGTGGTACTGTGGAGTACATGGCACCAGAGGTTGTGAACAGGCAGGGACACACCCACAGCGCCGACTGGTGGTCATTTGGAGTACTAATGGTAAGCAGGAAGAAATTATATTTTAGATTGTTTTCAAGAAACCCTTTGCCATTTAGCAGTAAATATGCTATGTGTGCACATACACATAGATTACAGCCGTATGTTCTGTCTCCCAGTTTGAGATGCTGACTGGAGCGTTGCCGTTTCAAGGGAAGGACCGCAAAGAAACTATGAACCTGATTCTGAAGTGAGTGTTCTTGAGGTGGAAGAGGGATCCAGCTGGTTGTCACATACTGCTGCAGTTTAAAAATGCCTCTGTTGATATGTGGTGAAATCATTTGAGCTGTGCGTCTCTCCCTGCAGGGCACGTCTGGGAATGCCTCAGTTCCTGAGCGCAGAGGCCCAGTCTCTGCTCAGGGCTTTGTTCAAGAGGAACCCTGCCAACAGACTGGGTTAGTATCAACTCGTGAGCGTGGCTTTCACAAATGGCGACAAATACACTTCGTGCTGCTAACTGTTGATGTGTGCTTTTGTGTATTTTGCAGGATCTGGAGCTGACGGTGCTGAGGAGATCAAACGGCATGGTTTCTACTCTACCATTGACTGGAATGTGAGCGACAGTCAAAGATATTTTAATGCTATGCACAAGAAAAGTTTTGTTTAGAACAACCATCGATCGCGGTCTTTATGGGCGGAAAGCCTTCAGCTATGTGGCACGATTAAGAGTCTTTCATTCCTTTCAGAAACTCTTCAGAAAAGAAGTGAAGCCTCCTTTCAGACCAGCGGTGGCGCGTCCGGATGACACCTTTTACTTTGACTCCGAGTTCACCTCCCGCACCCCTAAAGGTCAGACTCTGTGTCTGTTTCTTCTCTGGTTTTCCTCCCTGAAAGCAGGGTGGTGGACCTATTAGATGTTTCCTCTCTCAGCTTAAAAAACAAATCAATACACCAACACCAGTAAATGCAGTAACACTTAATTAGCTCCTAAAAATACATAAGCCTGAAAGTGTGGTTTATTGCAATGGCTTATTTGAATTCGGTCATATCTAACATGGCTTTCCTTTTTTAACACTTTGCTCATTATCGTCCAGACTCCCCTGGCGTGCCCCCCAGTGCCGGAGCTCACCAGCTCTTCAGAGGCTTCAGCTTTATCGCCTCGACTCTGCTGGATGAGGAAGGTTCGGCGGAGCCAGTCAATCCCCCGCCGCACCCAGTGGTCCAGGTCAGACTTAAGTGACTGCCTCGATCTGTTTTTGTGCACGTGAGCTAACGAGCAGGCGATACGGTTTAAAATGCACGTTTAAGTCTAAAAATATAGGGATTTCTTTTTTCTTTTTTTTTTTTGAGGACAACTGATTCACAGCTAGATGTAGCAGTGTAATTGCTCTCACAGTTGGCGATGACATGAAAGAGGGAATACAGATACAGTGTGCGAGGTGTGTAAGGCAGGAAAAAGAGAGGGCTTAACAGAGACACATGGCTTCAGATCCTGTTTCGTGCCTGGCAGGGGCAGTAATTAACTCTGTGTGCTAGGTCGAGAGAGACAGTTTTACAATTGCAGAGAGAGGAAAAAGAGTTAGAAACGGATTCGGCTCGTTCCTCGCAGTCCGCCGACATCCCTCTACCTCGTTAGCTCCATCGCTCCTCCACACCTTCATCTCACCACCGCTCCTCAACTCTCCCTCTGCAGCAATTACACGGGAAGAACCTGCTGTTCAGCGACGGCTACATATTGAAGGAAGACATCGGCATGGGCTCCTTCTCCGTCTGTAAACGATGTATCCACAAAACCACCAACACAGAATACGCTGTCAAGGTGAGAATGCACACACACACACACACACACACACACACACACACACACACACATGTATTAAGACAAAGAGTCCCGGGACACACACCAACTGAATTTTTAAGTGAAAAAACTGAATGAGAATCCTTACTAATTGCTTCAGAATTAGTTTTATTGGCTATGTATGTGTGCACATAAAGGGAATTTGACTCCCCTTTAAACATTACACTCAATTCACTTGCACAGGAAAAAAAAGACTGAACACTAAAAGAAATTCTTTGCCCCAAATTTGCATCTGAAAAGAGAAAAAACATTTAACCATTCATCATTTATCTTAAGATATGAGCTGTGTGTCACTGTTGTGTTTGTGATGGCAGTTGATTGACAAGACCAGCACAGACCCCTCTGAGGAGATTGAGATTCTACTTCGATATGGACAGCACCCCAACATCATAACGCTGAAGGATGTGAGTCCCGTAACACACACGTACACCACGCTGTGATTTGCCTCGGGCATCAAGTGCGCCGTTGGAGATATGAAAATGTGTTTCTGCCTCAGGTGTACGAGAACAGTAAGCAGGTGTTCCTGGTGACGGAGCTGATGCGCGGGGGAGAGCTGCTGGATCGGATCCTCAAGCAGAAGTTCTTTTCGGAGAGAGAGGCCAGCGCTGTGCTTCACACCATCACCAAGACTGTGGAGTACCTGCACTCACAGGGGGTGAGGACCACTGCTAATACTAATGCACAGCACGCGACCTGTTTTTGTTGAATGTTTTATGGTCAGTGTCTTCTGGGGACAAGAAACCTGCATGAAAATGTCATTGTCGATATCTTGTATAACTCCATCCTACTTTCTTTCATCCTCCAGGTGGTGCACAGAGACCTGAAGCCCAGCAACATCCTCTATGTGGACGAGTCAGGGAACCCAGAGTCTATCAGGATCTGTGACTTTGGCTTCGCGAAGCAGTTACGTGCCAACAACGGCCTGCTGATGACCCCATGCTACACTGCTAACTTTGTAGCTCCTGAGGTGAGTCTCACACCTCAGAAGTGGCAGAAGCCATCATTCTTGAGCTTCATAAATCAAATCAACGCATGTTTTGCCAGTTAAATGCTTTTAATTTGAAGCTGCAGCAGGAAATGTTCGGTTTGCATTAGCAGGAACTTAATATGCCATTTTTTCCGGTCATGTCCAGGCAAACATGCAGTTTGTTGTACTGTGTATATATAGAAATATTTAGAATAGAAAAATCTTTGAGTTTATAACCCAGATTAAACTGAAAACATTGCAGACATTAAAATGAAATGTGAAACGTGTGTTTCCTGGACTTCATCACAGGTGTTGAAGCGTCAAGGCTATGATGAAGGATGTGACATCTGGAGTCTGGGAGTCTTACTGTACACCATGCTGGCCGGGTGAATACCAACACCTTTTTCTTGAGCAGATTCGTGTTTGTCTTCCTACTCACCTTCATACTCACTCTGTTATCTGTGCCTTCCACCAGTTTCACTCCATTTGCCAACGGACCCGAGGACACCCCGAATGAGATCCTGAACAGGATAGGCAACGGTCACTTCAGTCTGACAGGAGGCAACTGGGACACTGTGTCCGACGCCGCCAAGGTAGAGCTGCGAATCTGACTGACTGCTCCTTCTTCCTCAGAGAGAACTGCAGTGTTCCTCTGTCGCGACATCAGCAACATCATATTTAATGTGTGCTCCCTGTAGGATCTGGTGTCCAAAATGCTTCACGTGGACCCCCATCAAAGACTGACTGCGAAGCAGGTCCTCAGACACCCCTGGATTGTCCAGAGAGACAAACTGCCCAACAGCCAGCTCCCACACCATGACCCCAAACTGGTCAAGGTAACAGAGCTTCTCCTCAAACCACATTAAAGCATGGATGTCTGTGCTGATCAGATATTCTGTTCAGCGAAATAATTGCAGAAATTAAAACTAACAATATAAAAACTAATCAAAATGTTAAAATCGCCCTGTAGAACAATGTTTCAGATCGATTTTGGGCTTAGCACTTTAACGATACCTCAGTTCCTCTGATATTAGCTTGTGGTCGTCTGCTTTCTTTATCCTGCCCACATTTTGGATAGTTGTTTTATTTGTGCTGAGCTCACCGTGCTGCTGTTCACGTACAGGGTGCGATGGCAGCCACCTACTCTGCCCTGAAGAACTCCCAACCAACTCCAGAGCTCAAGCCCATTGAGAGCTCCTTCCTCGCCCAGAGGCGCGTCAAGAAGCTTCCCTCCACCTCCCTGTAGTGACTCAAAACAACCAATCAGCTCACTGGAGACTGACCAAAACTGCACCTCCTGGCTCCAACCACCCAGTCAGCTTGCTCGGGGACTTGGTGTCCATCCGCCTACTAGCCAAGGAACACTGACTGTGGTCCTGCCCCCATCTTGTGACATCCGTTGCCTCGCTCTCGCTATCATCCTCCCTGATCGGGCTCATCAGCTGCTCTTAGCCAACCTCCTTCGGACTGGCCAAAGATCGTGACGATGGATGGGGGCGATGAGGACAAAAAACAAACGAGGGGGTGCAGGTTTTTGGCAGATGTATTAGTGCTGTGTGAGTGTGTGTCTGCGTGTGTGAGCGTGTTTGTGCATGACCTGCCACAGAGTCGATGCAGCCATGTTTTCGATTGTGACAATGACGGTTTTCTCTCCTCATCACTGCTGTAATCGGTTGTTGTTCAGCTTGCTGCACGCCTGTCTGTCTGCCTGTTTTCGTTGTCCGTCTTCCTGTTCTTTTTGTAAAGTCGACAAGCTTTATATCGCTGGGTGTGCTGCCAAATCAACCTGTGCCGACAGCACAAAAACACAGCGGTGGCCAACTGCTGTTCAGTGTTTTTTGAAAGAGCATTATTAATATAAATATCAAACATTTCTGCCGTAAATGCCTCTTTGGCTTTGGTACAGCCAGAATATGTGGATTCTGGGAAATGTCAAATGCTGATGTTTTGGTTAATGTCACTCTCTGCTTGTGTTTTGTTTTACAGAGTGTGTGTGTGTGTGCGCGTGCGTGCGTGCGTGCGTGTGTGTCTGTGTGTGTGTGGGTGGGTGGGTGTGTGTGTTTGTGTGTATGTGTGTGTGGGTGTGTCAGTTGCATGACTTGCAGTGTGTGTGCGTGTACTGTCTTGCGAGATGCTGCAGGGTCATGTGCATGGTCCAGTGATGTGATGATGTCATGTGGCTTCCTCGTTTCTCTCCTCTCCCTTTTCTCTGCTTGGTCAACCTGCTGGCAACCATTTGAGATGTCTATTATTTTTATTACTACAAAAACTAGTAAAATAGGTGGCTTTCTGTGAAAGAAAACTTGCCCAAGGAACAATGTGGCATGTTAAAAATTCTATATTTGCCATGTTTTCTTGTTTGTTTTTTTTCTGTTTTTTTTCCACTGTGTTTCTTGGATAATGCATATTGAATGCTGTTTCCTGTGTTGGCTGCTTTTGTTGTTGATTGTTTTGTTTTATTTCTTTTTGTCCAAAGGAAGTGGTGATTAAAAAAAAAAAAGAGAAAGAGAAAGATACGCTGAGCACCAGTTTGTGGACTTTATGCCGTACAGGTCTCTCCTTTGGTTTGGAAATGGTCAAGGGAGGAAAGGCTGACTGTGTCTTTATTTGGACCTCCTTCCCCCTGAAAAACTATCAAATCACAGGTTGTTTAACATCACACAGACCTGCCCTCAGTGTGGAGGATCTTCAGCAGTCTTGTGTGTAACTCTTTCATTCATGATATTTGAAATTTCATTGATTCTGATGGTTACATGACCTGTTTTCATTTTATTGACGCTCAATTTGAGACATCCTAAAGACAAGTAAATGTGTCTCACTGTAAGTAGCTTCATAGGGTAGGTCCTGCTTTCAGCTCTGTGCCTCTAGGCCTACAGGTGAGGCAGAATGTCTTACATGGACAACACATGATAACAAAGCAAACAGCCTGTACGAGTGCCGAGGGGAAGACCTGTGTGGCTAAATATTCAATGAACCAGCTGTCTTACCTCAAAAGGGATCAAAGTTATAATTCTTGTTTGGTGGCAAAACTCTCCCTCCTTTGACTAAATTTATGGTAAGATGTTATTGTATGATAAAGATGAAGATTTTTATATCTTACAAATATTAAAAATTCAGTTGCTACAACAAACTGTCGTCTGTTTTTTTTTCTGCTTTAAAGGACCACTCCATTGCACTTTGTGCCGCTACGGTGGCTGATGAGGCCAAATGTCTTCGCAGTTTTACATCTTAGGTTAGCATGCTAGCATGAAAACATTTGGTAATTAATAGTAAACACAAAGCACAGTACAGAATCAGTATGGCTAAAAATCTGATAGCAGGGTTAGGGATGTGTCCTTTAAGCAAGCACCTTCACTTTACTACATTATACTGGTTGAGTAGTCCCCCTCATGACTAATAAATCGATATCAGATCGATATCTTCGCTAATGCTGACTTTGTGGACCTGACATGAGGAGAGAAAATGTTGCATCGTTGTTATGAACCTGTTTGCGCCTGCCTTTTTTTTTTTTGGTCCTCAGCCTGGTGTGTTTCCACAGCTGGCCACTGGAGGGAGATAAAGTGCAAGCCTGTTTTCATGTAAAAGTGACATGAATCCCGGCTCCAAGTTATCAGGTTTACCTTCAAGACACTCAGCACTGACCACGACTGATACCACTGACTCTGGGTCAGAATATACAGACATATATATCCTTTCCAAATTACAGCTTCACATAACTATTGCACAATTTGTACCATGTTATGTCTTTATGTCATTGCCTCTCCATCTGTCTCTTCTTGCCTGCAGCATTTTAGCTGTCATCATATGCCATCTCCTCCTTCCCCTCCATGCTATCTTTTTCCCCCAACACAGTAACATCATGAACCAGATTCTGCTTTACAGTAGCAGCAGTATCACCACATACTTGTACCTGCTGCTGCCTGCCTCTGTGTGCACAGCAGCACTCGTTTACATAACCTTCACACACTCACTGCTGCTCCTGCTTTACGACTGCTGGCTTCTTCATCCTGCTGACCTGATTTGTGCTGTAAAGATGAGCTGTACACAACATTTTCCAAGAGAAATGCAGTCTGAAATTATTCATACACTGATACACATTCATACACTGATATATTCTCAATGGGCTCTGCTCTGTGTACTTTGACGTCACCTTACCAGTAACTCACACTGCAATGAATGACTTCCTGCTCTTTTACATACAAACACACATTCGCACACACACACACACACACTCTCAAAGAGAATGACTAACTCAGCCTGTGACAGCAAAACGAGGCAACTGATATTGATTACAGAGCAGCGGAAAACCAGCACCATCATCATCATTTGTCTCCGGTCTCGGAGGAGAAGGAAGTGGTGCAGTTTTATTCGGGTCCTGTCTCCTCAATTTACTGCACGTGTCTGCTGAAGCAGCTCCGCTTGAATGGAGGCAGAATTTTCTTGGGTTTTTGTAAGGGTGGGAGTGTGTGTGGGTGTATGCAAGAGTAGATGTCTGATTCAAGGCGTAAAAGGGATACTGTCCAGATCTGTATCTTCCAATAGAAGTTTCTCTCTATTTACAGAGGTCTTTTTTTTATGCGTGTTGGTGTTTTTGTTTGTCTTTGGCTGATGTGAGTTGTAGTTGGGATGTGCCGCCAAGCATCCCCTGTGGTTCTGTTAAATTGCATATGCAAGCACAAAAACCTAAGATTGACACTTAATCTCACTCGTGCTGTCTCTGCAGCACATGTCTGCAGGGTAATGGATCATTTTTATGGCAACAAAATGGTCACCCATAATTCATTCTGACCCTGCACACACACACACACACACACACACAAACACAGTGTTAGCTTTTCTACATACAACACATGCTACACAATTCATGCTCAGGGGAAATTATGCAAGTCTATCTGTCATCCAGTGACAAGATGCATGTAATGTATGGCACTGTACATGCAATGTATATAATAAAAGCTGCACCAGCAATTAAGGTTACCAGCAATGCTTACATAGAGTCCCATGAGTGACAAAAAGTAGAACTTGATACTTAAATACAAAGGAAACAACTTAAAAGCTTAGCCCCTGTCATGTCCTCTAATATACTTTTCCCCATATATACTTGCATGCAAGGTTTTCATCACAGCTTTTCCTGTTGTTCTTGTTGCTCATACAGTAGTAATGAGAACAATCTGTTTAAATAACCTGAGCATTTTTTGGGCTGCTGGGGCAAAGTGTGAACATTGTAAACACAACATTGATGTATCATCACCTGATTACTTATGGTGATCTTGTTAGCCAACAGTTGCTACTTTACACATCCTACAGAACAACATAAGCATTCATTTGGAGTTGTGTTTCTGGCCACCTGGCAAGGAAAAGTCAAGCATTTGCTCTCTTTTCGTCTTGGTTTTGTCAGGTTTTGCTGCTAAATGCTCCACTTTGTTCACCAGCTAGTCACTAACTGTGTCTGTTTGCTTGTTGCTAAGTAGGTCGTCTTCATAAAATCCATAAAGTCACCCTAATCCTGACCTCAGTATATTGTTTTTTCTTGCTAACTGCATAATAGGTAAGAAATCCATTCCAGTGTATTTGCTGTCACAGACTGACGTATGAGCTGCAGCTGTTTCCCCATCCTCACCTCTGCAGGTCAGACTTCGCTCAAATTAAACCTGATGATGTAATGTTTTCAGTATAACTGCTGCCATGCTGCAACCTGCCGCTAATATGCAAACATGCAGTTCTGCAGATGCGCAACTCTGATGCTAGAAAGAAAAGAAAAAAAGAAGAAAAAAGCAGCTGAAAGAAACTTAAAATACTTAATCACAGGCATTTTTAACCCAAAGTAGACTGGACAATGTAGAGGCACACAGATGCTCTCACTTCATCATGTGCACACACACCAAATACACACACACACACACACACACACACACACACACACACACACACACACATACATACACACACAAACACACACACACACACACACACACACAGGCCAGATTAAAGTAATCTGGAACAGAGGCTGGGGTATGAGAGATTGAGAGCAGGCTTTCATCACAATTTTCACTATAAAGAGAGAAGAGAGAGAAATAGATGGAAATGGGTGGTGGAATAGAGTTAGAGATAATTGTATTTTGGAAGGATTACTGGAGGCATTTAAACACTGAAATTAATTCTGCGTACTAAATGATGAGACGTAGAACAACTTGTCTTGTGTGTGTGTGTGTGTGGGCGTCCTCTGTGTGTCAATGTGTCCAAGCGCATGTGTTTGACTTTGTCATAACAAAGCAGTTTTTTAGTTAAGCATCCCTCTGCAGGCAGGCCAAGTCCTGCTGCTCAAGATGTTTGCCAATGATGATGGCAATCTGTGCGTGCAGAACTCTAGGCACCATGTGGGATTAGTTTAGAGTGAGTGGTTTTAACTGCGGGACGTTGCGCAACCACGAGAATCTTCCAAAAATGGGCATCATGTTAAAAAAAAATAAAAATACTCAGCTGAAGTATCTCATCTTGATCCCTAAAATCTTTACTGACTCAAGCAGTTGTGATCATATTGCACAACTGTATAAATTTAAAGGAAATTGTGCAAGTAAACCTCATAGGGCTGCACCACATGGCCCTTCCTCTCATATCAGCAGATATTCTAAACATGTAATTTGTTCACCTCTTAACATAGTATCCAACACACCCAGTCTTTCAACGTTGTACCTTTCTATTCTGAATGTCATGCAGCTCCACAGCAGCACAGTTCTCTTTCCATCCTTTTTATTATTCAAATCCTTTTGCAAAGGTCTTTCTGGCTTTTTGAAAAGCAGGATAAAGACCTGGACAGCATCTTTGGGGTTTCCATTTATTCCTTCAATGGGTACATAAAGTACAACCCTCTCTGCCTTTCCCTCTCTACTCTCCAGAGATCAGTAGATCAGTGAAGCTAAAAGTGTGTGTGTGTGTGTGTGTGTGTGTGTGTGTGTGTGTGTGTGGTGGTGGTGGTGGGGGGCAGTCAGTGCTACTGCTAATGCAATGCCAGTCCTGAGATAAAAGCAAAGAGCTAAGTGAACACTCTAATATGCAAGCACACAGACACGCACACCTCTGACCTGCTAAAAGCTTCATTGTTTTGATTCACTCTAGCTGAAGGGAGTTATTATTTAAACCATCACTTCTTCCTGCTCCAAATGCACCAGTGTTACCCTTTTTAGTTCTGTATATAAGAGTGTGTGTGTCTTACTTCATGCTCATCATCACTTCATATCATCATATCATATCACTTCTGCAGTACCGCAGCAGAGCCAGTCAATAATGTCTAGACAGACAGGAAGAGCTTAGCTGTTAGTGGAGGGGATATTACAGCGAGCAGAAGAAGAGGGCAGTATTATATCATGATGATGCAAGTAGTTACTGTCAGATCAGTCAAGTCAAAAAGTAGAAACCGGTCATCATTGCTGGAACAATTCTGATTTGAAACATCAGGTTTTCATGTTGCAGCACAGTTGTAATGAAGTGACTGAACAACTGACGGTGGGGGGGTCTGTTCATATTTAGCAGAGCTGGCATCAGATTAACGTTCAAGGTATTTAGATTTGGGATTATACCCATCACAGTGGCTTTAATTTGGGTTGAATGGTCTGAAAAACTGGACTCCGAAGATCGCTGCCTTTTCACTTCATGCTTTGCTCTTCCACTTCTATACTGCTTTACATAGACAATTTCATTTGCCACCTTTGTTTGACACACTTTATCTGTCACGTGAATAATACATAGAATTTGAAATAGTGTATTTGAGGGCACAGAGCGAGATGAGAAGCATACAGAGGGCTCAACATCGCACTATTTCCAGTGGGAAAATGTCTTTATAAGCCTGGTATGATTTCTTGGTACCACACTTAAATGCAATTGGTCTGATGTACCAGAGAGTAGTATGAAGTCGACTTAAATAATCACATTTGCTATGTTTGAATACAATCTTTTTCCCCAAGGCCACCAACAGTTTCTTAGCAACAGCGAGTCTTCAGCGCTTGCCATATGAGTACTCCCTAAAATATGCATGTCAATAGTACTGTATTCATTTTATTGTCACAGCAATAATACATTATGTGCATGTGTGCCCTGCTGACATCGTTGATGATATGTGACTTAAAGAGGGAGATATAGTTTGTTGGAAGGCTCTGAAATAGGTCAAAAGAGGGAGGGAATGGGGGGAATGAGTACCAGGAAATGGTGATAACGCAAGGTGATAAAGGGGAGAGTGAAATTGGAGCATCACCCCTCCCTCCTGCTTATGCCATCTGATGTGGAGACGGTGTTGCTAGTGGCAACCATGCGAGCAAGAGGAAGGGAGAAAGAAAAAATTTAGAGGCCAGCTGGTATGAGGAAGGAAGCACAGGGAGTGAGCCAAGCAGAATCAGCGAAGAGGAGAGAGAGACCTGGTGCTTCTGCATGTCTTGCCTCACCCTGCCTCGCTTGACTGAGCAGAGCTGATTGAAGCAGAGCTCCAGATGACGACAACGAAGCAAAACAGTCAAGCAGAGGACACGACAGCCTGCCAGCATCAGCAGCAAAGAGGCAGACTGCCCAATCATCAGCTGACGTGCTCACATGCTCAGCAGCCAATGAGCTGCCGGGAGGCCCCTCCCGAGCACAACCACTCAGATGCAGAGACAGCGCTAGCCTCTCTCAGATCTCTTATTAATGAATGGAGCAGTTCCCAGGCTGGATCACTGCACATCTCGGCGCTCTCTGCTCGACTGTTTGGCTGCTCTGACACAGAAGGACCGAGGGAGAAACATCAACACTGACAACAACGACGGCAGCAGCACAGGAAGAGCTAAACAGTGGCCATGAAGAGACGACAAAGGAACACCCACGATGAGGACACAACCGACTACATGGCAGCAGCTATTAAAAACAAGGACCCACATCCTGAACTCCACCCACCGGATTCACCTTCACCATCACCTTCCTCTCCTCCTCTTCCTCCATTAGACATGCCACCTTCTTCATCTGCATCCGCTCTCCTGGCTCTGGCCTCTCCGGCCACCAGGCGCTCCATTTCCATGGGAGACTTCCGGAGGGTGACAGGGGCTCTGCTAGCCGGTTCAGATCCCCCATCCACCTCTGCCACGGCCCCCTCCTCCAAGCTCGTCACCCCCAGCTCCAGCATGGAGTTTGAGGCAGCTCGACGGCGCCTCCTGGAGGTCGAGGAGCGTCAACGTGTCATCAGAGAGATGGAGCGACGGCTGGAGGAGCTCAGGGAGGTGTTTGTGCGCTCAGAGCAGGAGGTGGTGGTTCACGGGGAGCTGGTGTCGCGGATATCTAGCGGAGCCCAGCAGGGGGAGCTGTACGTGGCGGAGAACAGCCAACGGCTGAAGAAGGGCCTGAGGTTCAAGAAACATCGACCCACCATCGTCTTCTCCTCCATGCTGGGACTCCGCACGTGCCTCCCCTGGCCCGTGAAGCTCAAGTAGGATGGGAGGAGGAGGATAGAAGCTTGCATTTCCACCATCGCTTTAGAAATGTTCCTTACATTAACAGGAGGACAGACGTCCATTCTTTAGCTATCACTTATTGACACGGCTGCTCTCCAGTTTCCACCTTTCTGCTCTTGTATCCTGAGGCTGGTCCTCCAGGTCTTCAGAGTGCCTACAATAATCACAAATGCTAGTAAGGAGCTTCCTGTTCAGTGCATTTCTGAGGAAATTCTCCAGCTAGCAAACCAATCAAGCCACTATCAGTGCAATGTGTACAGGATGTCATTATGTCTTCATTGTTTGTGAAGCTACATTGCTGCTTGCAGTATGGCGTGGTGTTGAACTTGCAGGGGAGAGATTGTTTATTGATAAAGAATCCATGGCGCATGGATGAGTCATGATTCAGGTGATGTGGGAGGAGAGGCTCGGACTGGCCTGTTGGGTAACAAGAGCTTTGCTGTGCATCTCTCAAGTTATGCTGCAACGAACGAAAAGCCAATGAGGATTATGTAATGTAAAACTTAGCAGACGAGGAAGAGGAAGGGGCGGGGTGGGGGGGTAAGAGGGAAAGAAAAAGAGACGAAGAGATAGAGGACAGCACTGAACAATCTGCCTCTACAGCATGTTTTGTGAGAGTAGTGAAGGGCAGTGAAAGAGATTCAGAGGTGAAGCCATGATACGGATTGCTGCACTGTTATATAAAAGGATGCAGTACAGAGAAAAGAGTCTAATAAAAGAGAAAATGTACAAAGTGCAGAATTTAGATGGCTGAGACACACACACAAAAAACGTGCCTTGGCCTCTCTGTGATCACTCGGGCCACAACCACAACCTCTGTTCTTGGCAGCATAAACAAGGAAAAGCAAGGGAGCAGGAGAGGAGTTCATGCTGGGATGAGTCCACCTGTGGCCTCTTTTTATCCAGTCACCTAAAATCTGCTTCCACAAACCTACAGAATGTATCCAGCAGAGCAGAGCTACAACACTGTTAGACAGCTGTAGAGGTCCCCTTGGAGGATTTAGCATAATAACATACCTGCTGCATTTATTTAAAAGTAAAACCGGCTGTATAGTCGAAAATAGCATTGATACAAGCTGTTGTTGAACGTGCTCATGTATTTGATGATAAGGGGTTTGCACTTAAGTTAAGCTATGCATGCATTAGCAAGGAAAGCTAAGGTAAGCAAGTCACTGTTTGCTGAATGCGTTATGGTGTTGTATGTGTCACTGGTAGGTTATTTAGAGCCTTTTAGAGTGTGTGAGCACAGGAGCAGTCTCACTGGTATCATAATTTGCTTTTTTGTGGCATATAGAGAAATTAGACTATATGTCTTCATTCAGGGTTTGCATATCAAAGCCAAAAACGGTCTGTTAGGTTGGTTTGATAGATGAATCCTTCACATGCACAGCTGTATCTTTGTCCATATGCAGTGTATGACCTGATTTCTACATATAGATCACACTCATTTTTTGGCCTAATTCTTCCTCTCTTTCCTCCCATTTCTCTTCTCTTTGGATTCGCAATGACTCAGTATCTCTTGCATTCATCTATTCCACCAATCCCTCGCTTCAGCTGTATGCATGTGTGTAGAAAGCACAGCCAATACACCAGGGATACCTATTTTTGGCATTTGAAGGTTATAGCAGAGAGGCAGGCATTCAATCTCAGCGCAGTGTTCGGTGGAAAAAGCGTGCACAGCGATGTGAGCACATGTTTGTATTCATCTATGTGTGCTACTTTCCAAAAGAACGAGAAGTGAAGAATCCCTGATGTTGCTTTGTTTGCTCTCCTATTACAAATGACCTCAACCAAGAACAACGCAAGACTGTCTCCAAAGGGAGGCACATGGTTTGACTTTATAATTGTTTAGGTTTCCATAAAGTCATCATGTGCAATTATATATTCCACTTTTAATTGCTCCCTAGTTGCAAAGATACGCACGACTGGGTTCCTGCATCATTTGAGATGCATTAGAAATGTCTCTTTGTCTCTGTCAAGTCAAGGGTGGAAAGAAAAGGCACTGATGTGTTGCTCTGAGACCAGGCTGCCTGTATCAGGAACCCTGGAGGCAAAGTGGGAAGAAAAAAACGTGACGTGAAGACTAAATGCACGAGTTTGTTCATGTAGGTGGATGCAAATCAAACAGAATGAAGACATAGGTTGGCTTTGGTTATTTTCTAATACTACAAGGGCTTCAATGATCTGTTCGTCTAAGTTGATTGGGAGCACAGTTAAAGGGGCACTCCACCAATTTCACACATTAAGGTCAGGTTACTCTAATCTAATGATGGCATCCAGTAGAATTATGGGAAATAGAGGAACGGATCCACACAGGGACTAAAAATCAGGACATCTTGTGATTTAATTTTCACAACTCTTTTTTATCTGTCCAACGGGAGTCCCCCGACTTCATGGAAGCACAGTACCAAATCACTGGAGTACCCCTTTAAGCTAAGAAAATATTATATATTCAATGTTACTGTTCACGTTCTCAGCTTTCAAATTTGTGACAGCCACGATGACCTTATTACTGAATGTTGATTCACTCTATATAAGCATTCCACCAGGCCAAGGGAAGTACTGCTTGCCGTCTTTGTGCACATCTATACCAAACAATATTCAGCTAAGCTAGTTGCTAGCAGAACGCTTGTGCAGACTAGAAGGGTCTCATCGGCCTTAAACATATTCATGGTCCTATGTACATAGCTAGGGTTCTAACTGAATATACAGCCGGCCTATATATTGCTTTTCATATGCCTTATGCAGTGTTTGTGCATTGGCAGTGATGGTGATAATGCTGATGATGAAGGTGATGGTAAACAGGCGAACATCATTGACCTCATCCAGAAACATCATCATCTGGGCAGAAGACAAAAAGAAGTACTCATGCACTGTTGTAGGACTGCACCTTTTGTGTTTTTCTATGAATGAAAAAGATTTCCCAAAGATCTCTGGGCCCACTTGCAGAATGAATGTAATGTTAATTGTTATTGGAGTGTTTTTTTCCTCGACACTGAATACACGGTATAATCACATCTCTCTTGTTTGAACCTGTGATTGGCGATAAATCCTCTTGTATTCATTTCCAGGCCCCTGGAATTACATTTAAGGTCACGTGACTTTTGATACAAGAGATTTCAACCAAAACAAATGAATGTTTGGCCAACTGGAAACTACAATGGCGGCTCTCACTGACAAGCACAGGTCCAAATGGACGGATGTTTATTTCTCCTCTGAATGTTTTCATATTTTGTGTTTGTTTATGTGACGTGTGGTACGTATTTAAGTTCTGGTGGAACAAGCACAGAACTCTTTTTGTTTTCTCTAAATCAGGTGTTTATGACCTTTTATTTACAGTGTGATGACACGTTTGATTGAAAGCTGTATATTCTACTACTAGTATGAATGTTAAGTCAAATTTTAACTTGGAAAATATTATATGCTTAATAGAAACAGCAGGTTTGGAGTCAACTTGCTTTCAGTTCGAATCGTCAAATTTATCAGCTATTTGCGTAATTAGAGCCTTAATTCCAGTAATTTCTGACAGATTTCTGGTTATGGGACTCCCGCTTTCCGAACATAATTGATCACCAGCTGGACTGGAAGTTAGTTGTCTCCAAACCTTTCTCATGTACTGTACTAGCGCTGCTTCTGAAAAGGCTTTTGCTTTGTGCTGCGCAGTGAAAGACTGAATGTTCTGCTATGTTTAATGCATAAATTTGCTACCACTGTATTTTAATTCCTCAACACTAGAATTTACTTGAGCACAGAGCTACAATGTACAAAACTGGCAAATGTTAATAGATTTCATTTTAAGCATTATCAGGTTTTGTAAGATAGACTGAATTATTAGAATAAATGGACTAAATGACTGAAATGTTGGCTTCTTCTTTCATGTCTTCTATCCTAAATGCTAAACAGGCTACAGTCTCTCTTTGGGATTCTGCTGGAAAGCGCTAACATGAAGTGTTTCAGGTGGGATCTCTAAATATTAAATGCTTTGAAATTGCGTGGGGGGCCTAGGAAATAAATGGGGTCACCTTGCAGCAGTGGATCAGCAGAAAACTGCTCTCAGATGTAACAAGCTGCTGCAGGCGAGAAGGAGACAAACTGTGAAAATGCTACATGCAGCCATACAGTCAGACCAAGTCATTATTTGGTTAAATGGAGGTTAGATAACCCTGTTTTCTGATGGAAAGCACAGTTACTGGAAATACATCCGACTTCGAAGTGCTCATTATTGCAAGCCAGGATTTGTGAAGTTACATTAAGCTGATGTTTCTGCTGCTGCTCGCTTAATGAAAGGCATTATCCATGTAGATGGCTTTCAGACAGGCGGATCTGACCATCTAGGGTATTAGAAAGTTAGAACATCCTCTATTATATTTTATTTTCAGGGATTACAGACACTGATGCATACAAACTTGACGTGCTTTTTCAAAAAGAATGCTAATAAAAGACTCAAGCCACACTTGAACCATATAAATCCAGAGATTAGTGCAGGCTTTATTCTGCATTTCATGGATTACTATTATATTCCACAGAGTGTACATTACATTAAATTATATGTGTGTCCTGTCTGTGTGTGTATAAATAAACATAAAGTGGATGAGAGCATTACTCCACTCGCTGCATGCATTAGGACAAAGAGACAGGCCTAATGGTGGGAAATGGGTGTGTCTATGGGCTACTCAGTTGGCAGAGCAGAATAAGCCGCAGCATTCGCATCCTGGCTGTTAGCGAGGTGGCCGGTTATGTAAGTGACAGGTTGGAGTTTCATCATCCTGGATCAGGGCTAAGTAACGTCCGGACGGAGACAAAATGAGGCTGCAAGGACAGAGAGCGATGGGGAAACATGCCAAGGAAAGATGGATGGAGAGAGATTTAGCTTTAGGAAGGCATAAAGGGTAGAAAGAGGGGACGGGAGGCTGTGGGGATGCCAGAAATGGCAGGAAGAAGAGAAACTTCAACTGTCAGAATGTATCTACACAGGACACAGGTTCCAACTGGATCCCTTATTTACTCCAGGGGTTACTTCACTGAGATTAATGATTTTTTTTTTTTTTTTTTTTTTTTTTCAGAAATGCCTTATTCACACTCACATTTTTGTGTAGAATTTAAACAGGTAATGGGTCTCTTTGTGAGCATAAGGGAGGAATACACTGGGGGATATTACAAGCCAGAGCATAAAAGTAAAAATTACACTGTTCTAAATCAATTAATCAATCATTAATTAATCTTCTGTTTATTTTTTGTAAGTCCTAAACTCCACTTGTATCTAATTAAGGTTCGTAAATGAATTTGAGTCTATGGATTAGTAAATAATGTAATACATTTTGGTGCATCCAAAACAGACATTCATCCAGTTGTATTTTTCTACATATTGTGCAGTACAGGTGTGCAGAAGGTCATCATGGCCACTAAAGCCTTTACAGTCAGCTTTATGCTACATAAATGCACTCGACTCACACTGAACACACAGAAATATTACATCATTTATACTATAAAAAAACTGTATGGCACTTAATTAAATGTGTTTTACGTATTACAAATGTACTGACTGATGAGTTAATTTACTGTTGACAGAGTTCCTACTTACAGTCATCCACCGCCCCACAGTTATCTGATAACACGCCTGTCTCTTGATTTGTTTGCTTAATCATCAGTGTCGTAACAAAGCGAACACACTCTGTGCCTGTTTGTTTAAGCTCAGGAATGATTAAAGGAAGTGAACACCTGCTTCCTGCTGCCTTTGCCCATCACTGCCTGTTTTCACTTTGGTGAGACTGAATACTGATTATGCAAATGTGTCTGTTCCCCTTCTTTTCTCTCCCTGACAGCCATTTAGACATCTAACGAAACAGAACAGCGGACGCACGACAACAAATCAGAGGACATGAACTTACCAACATGAAGTATCTGTAATGATATAATCCTTTATAATGCATAACAGATGAGAAAACAGGTGATATATACTGTACACAAGTGGACATTTTGAGACATTTATGCACAAGAAATGGTGTGTAATAGCTGTGAAATGTGGGTTTTAGTATAAAAAGTAGAGCAGTTACACCCTCCTCTCTTCCCTACAGGATCCTACAGTAAATCCTGGAAGCTACTCTGTGTGTGAAGTAAGTGCAAGTGTGCTTGTGTATATCTGGTGCAACACACCTGTCCACAGTAATTGTGTGTGTTCACTGAACACATTACTGCAGTGGGGTGCTGTTACTAACAAGCTCTCTATAAGAGCCATTTCCTGGTACAACAGAGTCTTTTCTTTTTTTTTGCTTCAGAACACACCGTCATTATTCCAGGTTCTCCAGAGACAGATGCTTGGAGCCAGAAGAAACTGGATCCTCCACTCTCCTTGCGGCCACTGAGCTGTGCCCAGAGCCAAGATGGCTGAGTTAAAGTTTCAGATCTCTCCTCGGGCTGCCCAGACGCCTGCCGCTTTGTTGCAGACAGGCTGGCAGGCACAAAGCCCCTTTGAGAGTCCCAGGGCAGGCTGCAACAGACACTGAGCAGGTTTGAACCTCAATCCAACTCTCAGTATACTGTGATTTAAAGGACTAGACAGTTTCCGTTCACAACAAAAAGCAGCTACATCCCTCTACAACAGCTGGTTAGGTACACATTTACAGCTCTGCCAGCTCTTCAGAAGAGGAGCTTAAAGTGCCTTAAAAGGGGGAGGCCCTGCAGGTAAGTTTTGCCTTAAACATCGTCAATATAATGGCTAAATGGACATTAGAGCAGTTTCTACCTCAACCACAAATACACTTGTACCTATTAATAGTGGTTCTTGGTGGTAGACAAGCGGAGAAACACGATGCAGTTAAAAAACCAAGGATAGACCAACAGGGGAGGAAATATCGTCCTTGGAATGAGAGGTTTTATGTGGTTGTGAAAGCCTTCAGTTCCCTTGTTGGTTTCCAGGGTGAGTAAATGTTAAAGGGTATAAATCCCTAGAACAGTGCTGTCTATATCCTCAGGCATCCTTTGGCTTGCATATCCTCATGTGGAAATATTCTGGTTTGAGTTAGATCCAGGAGAACAACACTGTCCTCTCCCGTAGATAAAATCCACTGTGTGGTGACGATAACTTTCCAGTAAGCATCCCGTGCTGGTTCAGTTCCTCTGCTAAGTTACCATACAGTACAGTCATACTTCCACGTCCCCTCAGTCTGTCAGTTTGTGCACATAGTTGACAGGAAAGGTCCCATTCCTGCATGGGTCCCCCTCTATGTGACCAACCTGTCAGGATAAACAGTGATGGGATGTTTATGATGTGAACACAGAGATAAATGTATTTCACATTGCTACCCAGAAGATGAAGCGACAAAGCACTGGGATGAATCAAGAGGTTGCAGTTGCACTTACCCACCAGTGGGTGTCATTAGCGGCCGTGACCACAATGATCTCATCTTTGAAAAAGGCGAGCTGCTCAGAACTGACTGCCCTGCAGTCCACTAAAGCCTTGACACGCTTCTGATGTGGCCTGCTGCCAGAAACCTGGAGGAGACATGATATCTTTTACAGCGTGCCACCAGCAAATTTAGACTGACTGTGAAATCTCACCGGCCCTTTCTGATTCTCCACAGAAACAGAAAAGTCCCGCGGAATAGAAGCTTGTGATGTGAAACTGTCAGCTGAATATGATTGAAGGAGGTTTCTATGTGATTGTACCATAGCGTTCCTGCGGGGTCGTGGGGCACATGTCACGGTAGGTGAGGATGACGGTGCTGGAGCGGGGGCTGCGGTGAGGCTGGGACTATTCCCCACTAAGCTGCAGTACAGCTCTTCCTGGCTTCCCACGCAGCTTGGAGAAAGCACGCCGCACTTCCCCTGGCTGCCTCCTCCACTGCTGGTCCGACGGTACGATGTGGTCTTCTCCGAGCTGGGGGGTGGAGAAGTCGCGTGAAATAAGCAAGATCGGATGAAGCCTCTGTCATATGCAGTCGTTTACGAACACATGAGGACAGGTGGATAATAATTTTCATCTGCGTGGCATTTAAGACTGTCCTCAACAGTTTTAGGAAATATTGATATTTAAATTTGAGGCCTTCTTCACACCTGACAGAAATGTGTTGGCGGTGTAGCAGTGCTGTCTCACCTGACAGGCCCTATGTGGTTCTGAGAGGACGTTAGCGTGGCGCTGCTTTGAGACCCAGAGCTAGCACCAGGCTGGCCGTCCCACATCTGCTTCTGTCCCCTGAGCAGACCTCCGTGTCCATGTGGAGACCTAGGTGGTCTCCCCACTTGGCCTTGGTGTTCTGGGTTTGGTGAAGGTGAGCTATGTCTGGCCTGTGTCTGGGGACTGGAGGAGTGGGAGGCTGGGTTAGAGCAGCGACGTGGAATGGGGTTGCCTTCCTGCGTTGTGACTGAAATCTGGGGGTCTGAGCGACCTGTGGAGGGCAAGAAAATGAAGTCAGAAATTTGAAAAAGACATCACTGTACACTGTTTTTGTTGGAAAACCAACATTAATTTAATTAAGTTAAATCATTCAAAAGTATTCAAACCCACTGGCACACAGACGGATGTTGTTATTGTTCTTGATTAATTAATATGAACTTTTCAAAGGTGACAGCGGTGAGGTTTTTATAACACAGATAAGCCTTACTCACCTCTCTGGATGCATTTCGCTGGCAGTGGTGGTGGTGCCGATGCTCCAGAGGGGGCGCTGTTGGTTGGAGGATTTCTGTACAGGAAATCCAGATTCTCATATGTCTGACAAGGCCTGATTCCCGCCCCACCGTTGGCACTATTAGCCACACTCCAGCGGGCAAAGGAAGTCCCACCACCCCCATTAGAGGTCGGAGGAGAGCGGTTTTTGGGTAACGGGCTCACCTGGAAGAAAGTGGAAACCATCACAGGGTTCATTTCTAATTCCTCTCAACTTTCAAGGCATTTTTCTTGTAAGCAGAGCACAGACTGCAGTGGAAAACCCCTCCAATGTCCTTCTCCAAACTGTCTGAAGGGATTTTTGGCAGAAAGACAAAGTCAGTAATGAGACTGGTTTCTTACCCTCTCATCCAGGTCGTCCTCACTGTCATAAAACTCCTGAGACTGTGTCTCCCACATGAACTCCACGTGGATCTGAGAGTTAAACTTTCCGCTCTGGGCCAGCTCCAACTAAAACACGCACACAGAGCACAAACACTCAGAACACTCTCATCTCCACATTACACATACAGCACACGCACATAATAGCAGGACTCAGCTATGATGCAGTAATTTGTGTACTTGGCTCGAACAAGCCAACTACATTTCCACTGCTTTGCTGGAGTAGCTCAGCTTCTTGGCTGTTCTTGGGTTGAAGTTTGGGGGTTTTAGGTACAGTTAAGTGCAGATATTTTAATGTTTTTGGAATAGCTCTTTGATATTTTGAAACTGATACGAAGGAGCAATGAAAAGGGAAAAAAATGGGCAGTTAAAGAGCAGGATTATAAATCATATGCACAATTTTGGAAAAATCTACTGAGAGAAAATTCCCTCCTGTCTGACAACGATCCGTCATATCAAGGTGAATTTGGGTTCAGTGGAAAAAAATTTAATGAATAACAATTAGGAAAGAGCTAAGGGGGTTATATGATATCACTGAAGGACAGTCCAGAGCCAGCCCACATCTCACTTCGGCCTCAGTGCAAAATGAAATTCAGCCAATTGGGGAACAGGGTTAATTGTAAAGCTGCTCACTTGTTTAACCTTTTTCAGTCTCTAATCAACAAAGCCTGTAAAGCGTGGCTGTGCACAATCAAACAGGATGTTACACAAGGCAGGTCTGATTCAGCAGGGCAGATGGCCGGTAAGAAAATAAAACCAGTTCATAAATGATACACACTGGGGCCTGATGAGGATAAGATTCCTCGTCCTGGGAGTGCGTCCTCAGCCGAGCTTTGCTGCACAGGGAGTTATTTCAAGGTAGTATTTCCAGCCGTGGAAGTTGCCTTGTTTTGTTTCTGGAGTTGGCTTTCTGCTAGGCATTTTAATGCTGCAACTCGATTCCTCAGTTGAACTTAGGTCCTGACCGTGTGTTCTTTGAATTTATGAATTAAAACTTAAAGATAAATTAGGAGAGAGGAAAACGGGGTCTCACCAGCTCGACACACTGAGTGTGCTGCAGCCTCCGTGCAACATCAAGGGCCGTCTCTCCCGCAGAGTTCACTACAGGAGACGTAAAAGAAGAAATGGCTTCAGTGTTTACTGATTGCACTGGGTGAAAGAGACGGAGAGTCAATGGAGTTAAAGGCACCTGTGTGTAGGGCTGCCTTTGCTTTGAGCAGCAACTTGAGAGACTCAGGTTTATGATGCAGGACGCTGTAGTGAAGAGCTGTGTTTCCCTCTGCTGTTCTCTTCTCCAGACAGTTGCTGTGGAGCGAACATACGGCACAAACAGATTGTCTTAATTGTTGCAAACTTTCTAAGCACGCTGAACAATAATGACTCCAGAGTTTAAAGGACTAGTTAGTATTATTTAAAGTAGAATTATAGACAATTATAAAGGTCCATGACAAAAAAAGTCAGTGTCAGTTTATGTATACACTACATTTGGAATATTTCCACTGTTTTACCTTTGCTTTGACTCCAAACAGCCTTTTCCAGCAGGAACTGAAACTGTTAATATTGCTCTCTCCAAAGCCACCAGACTCCTTAGTCAGTTACTTTGTTTGTGTTATTGTGTAACTTTGGTGAATCCTAACCAGCCCTTTCAAACACCGAAGTCACACAATAACACAAACAAACTGAACGGTCGAGGCAGCGATCGACCTCCACGTTCTGTGAGGTAAAATGAGTGTTTTTGTCAAAGGAGTCTGGTTTGGACTGTAGCTTTGGAAAGAGAGATATTAACCACTTCAGGTCTTGTTGGAAAGGGCTTCTGACAGTAAAGTAAAGCAGAAGGAGCGTACACTTTAAGTTATATTGATTTTTATGGACAGGCATTTTTTTTTTTTTGCTTCTTCTTACTTGCTACACCAATACTCCTGCTCCAAACTGGGGGCATGCTGATGGCCACCTACTGTGGGTAATCCACTACCTATTGATAAGCACCTCACACAACCCCACGTCTATCCCTTTAATCCTCTTCATACAAAGGACATACAAATCATGCGTGTCTGACCTGTTCTGGCAGAGGAAATCCACCAGCGCCAGAGAGCTTCGTTCCTCTAGACGCACAGCAAGATGGAGAGCTGTCTCTTTGATCCCCTTAAACAGGAAGAAGGGAGTACAAATTAGGTCAAACTGCTGACCCTCACATGAGGCCGTCCATCTGTACAAAACTGTTCAGTTGCATTTTGTATCTGACAATCAGGTCTAAAGACAAGCCGCTTGGACACAGTGGAGCTAACATCAGAGGTTGACCCAGCAGCTCATTTGTGCCTGTGTGTTAAAAAGTAAAAACAACGTCTATTTATGTGAAGTGCACAAAGAGGGGCAGAGGAAAGACGGAGAAGTGCCTGCGTAATTCAATGAGCTCGTCTCGCTTGTTCTCAAGAGACGTGAGCTCTGACCTAAAAGCTGCAATAATAAACGAGGGCCAGGCAACACAAACAAACACACACATACACAAACGCGCGCGCGCACACAGTGAAGTCAGTGGGGTCACACACGCTGCTTATGCTGAGCAGGAAGTGTATGACAGGATGGTAGAGCATGATTAAAGACGCGAAGACGAGGCGCTGAAGAGAGACAGCAGAGGCGGAGGGGAAAACACGATGAGAGAATGAGGGGAGGGAAAGATTATGGATTAGAGGCCAGACGCGATGGGAGGGCGTGCGACTCCCCACCCACATGAACTTTGCACACAAGAGGACAATTAACACATAGTTCACATACTGTGACTATCCACACGCCTCCTACTTACTGTACATCTACACATTTCTTTAACACCCGGAAGATTTGTTTCCACCTTTAACCATTTCAGTTACAGTTAGAGAGTGAGAAGCCCGGTGGGCGGCCTTGTCAGGATGTCATTCAGCCTAAATGCATGACATCTGTTGGGATGTTAAGAGTTTAAATTTGTCACAATGTGCGATTATTACTCCCACCAAGCAGGTGTGTCAAACCCCAGGTGGCTCTAAGTGATCTGTACCTGTCCATCAGACACTGTGAGTGGTTTGGCCAGGTCCGCTCCCTCGGCGTAGAGCTGTAGAAGAGACGTCAGGTCACGACTCTTCACAGCGTCATACAGCCGGCCGGGATCCGCTTCCTCCCTCCGCACCACATACCGACGCTCGGCGTACTTCGCCACGATGTACTCCTTCCTGGCATTCCTGCGTGTTCAATAAACAGATATTAACGGAAAACACGATAAATACAATAAACAGCTTCATCAGTAGTTTTAAAGAAATCAGGCACTCACATGTCACTTTGTGGCAAAGGTTTGATGGAGTCATTTGGAAGGCCCGCCTCCATGATGTCATTGAATCTGGTGTTGCCAATACTGACAGCCAACTGAAGTGACACACAATGCAGCCACAATGATGTGATGTTAAAGTATTTCAATGAAAGGCAGACGCTTACATAATGTGGGTAATTAGGAAAGTAAAACCACCGAGACTTTTTGTGTGTTTCCATGTGTGCGTTTAGTACCAGGAGCTCAGAGGTGCTCAGTAGGTCCAGAGTGAGTGACTGGATCCTGGAGTAGTGGACACCCAGCTCTCTGTGGATGCCAGAGCACTCTATACAGGTCAGGATGCCCAGGTTGGTCGACAGCCATGTTGGATCTGAGACACACAGAGCAAAAAGTCATGAGACTCTTAGAAACACATTGAGTCTATAAAAACAAGGCTTGACTGCTCGTAAAATAAATTAAACTGGTTAGAAAATATTGTTTAATCTCCTGAAGTATTTCCTCATTTATCAACACAATGACTGGCTGACCTGCAGCTCCACAGTCAGCGCAGGCCTCGTTGCCGGGCATGTGGCGAAGCTCTGCGATGATGGCGCGGGAAAGTTCCTGGAGCCCGCTGTCCTGGAGGTGGAGCTGGTCTCCTCCCAGCGCGGTGTTCAGGGCCTCCTCCTTGCTGTTCTGCAGCACTGACACCCAACTGAAGCACACATGAAGATACATACAGACAGAAATGGTTTAATTGAAAGGCAAAATTTGTTCTCTAATTTCCACATTTCTTAGCAGCTCACTTGGAGGGGAAACCACAGTTTGTGGCACCAAGAAACCAAAGCACTGATCATTGCGTTCTTCTTCCCGGAAGATCAAAAGCAGTCCAGCATGTGTTTTGCATGTGTTTTTTGCTCAGTTGTCTGGCTAAACCATCATCACTCTCACTTTCTCAGTTTCAAGAGTCCTCTGCCACCCAGACTCATACTGAACCTCACATCTTTCATTTCTTTAGTCTGGTACTTTTCTTTGCAAACCATTTCCATCTCTCTCTGTCCCTAAACTCACATCAAACAATCTGCCGGGTGGCCCACACACAGGGGAAGGCTATGGGACAGACAAACCCACATGCACTCCCCTCAATCCCAACATTACAAAACAAAGTTTTCTTGCTTGCTGTCTGTGGCTAAAAAGAGAAGTTCCACCCAACACCAGCTGGGCCAGGGGGCTCCTAGAGGACAGCTTTTTCTCCCCTCATCCTTTAGTGGCTCTGCCTTTATGTCCACTGTCAGCCCTACTTCACTGCAATCATCATCAGATTACAGACTCTTTCACCTTACTACACAATCTATATCTATTGTTCATCAGATTTGGTACACCTCTTCATTATGAGTGCATTGTTAGCTGTTTCTACCGTTGCACTGCTTCTTTTCCATGCAGGCCTAAGCTCAAATAAAGCTGCACGACATGTAACGACTTGCTTATACAATGAGAAAAACACGAGAGATAAGGAAGTGAGTGAAGCTAACATGCAGCCTACTGCTGTTTTAACACTTACATCACACATTCCTGCTCATCCTCTGCCTGAAAATGGTACGTCCGATTATCTGCGGAGAAGGAGAAATGGTCGTTAGACACTGTCAGTGCAATAAATTGCTCAATAGCAGAGGGCGTGAAGGTGGGTTTAAAGTTAACAGGACAGCAGAAATAAAGGTTGCATAACTCTATAAAACAAGCATGACGCACACCAATCACCTGTTTCAGGCACCAACATTCGAGATAAATCATACAAATTCTACACTACAAGATGTGTCCAATTTCTCCTAACGTAAGAACAATATGCAAGTTTCCACACAGCTGCACTGCAGATGACTCTTTTAGTCTTTAATGATATGTGGAGCGTAACGTGTTAAGGGTCAAAAGTTAGGAATGAACCTACGAGTGACCAGGTCAAAGGTCCTCCTGTCCTCTGGGTTCGGTCGCACCTGACAGGTCAGTAAGTTCAACTTGGCTGGCGGTCGATTGATCTGAAGACAGACACACATACGCTTAGTTCAACATTCATTATAGAATTTGGACAGATTTCAGTTGACATTTTGATCAGAATCTCAATGCTTGGCGACAGTTCGGCCCATGGGTCCTCACCGTACTGTGGGAAATGGTCAGGCAGCCAAATTTCACTCCACACTTCCTCTTCTGCCACACTTTCCTGATCCTGCAGGATGACATGTCCACAGAAAAAAACAGGATGATTTGTGCGCAGTGCATTAAGTGATATCAGTGTTAACATGTTCCCTTGAATTGAGTGATGGTGATGTACACACCATGCTGGCCCGGCTCACTGCTGTTCACAAGGCTTCACTCTTGTTTCATTATCATGATTGAATCGTGTAAAATGGCTGAGAACGTGTTCTGTTTTGTGTCAGTGACTGAAGGAAAGTTTGCTCTCCTCCCGTCTCCCCTTCACCCTACTGAACCTCATCCCCTCTCCTTATTCTTATCACTGTAATCTAGCTCTGTCTGCATGCGTGTGTGCGTGCGTGTGTGTGCATGTACGTGTGTGCGTGCATGCATATGTGTGCGCGCACATGACGCAAAACTTGGATCAGCTCAGTTAGCCAGTCTGCCAATAAGTTCCACAAGAGGGGCCCCTGCTTGAATCTTCATCTCACGATAATGAAGACCAGGTGGGGCAGACAAAGTTTGACTTCCCCTTTCTCTCTCTATGCCTTACTCGCTTACTCTTCACCCAGCTCTGATCACTACCCCCGAGCAGCGTTTATCCCTTTAAAACCATTATAACTTCTTAAAACATGCACAGAGAGGATTTTGATCAAACATGAATGTTTTGTAGTTTGAGTTTCCAGCATATTCTGATGTTAATGAGCATGTTGCAGTTCTAATACAATACTTGTGTTATAAGTGCCTGTAATATGACGTTTCCTGACACTGTAACTAACGCTTTTACACACCCGTCACTCTTCTTGAGCAGGAAGCCAGATTTCTCGGTCCCATACTTCTTGTTGCCCTGTGGTTGGTGGATGCTGTACCCGTTGCCAGAGTTCTTCCTGTTCAGATACTCCTGGGATAAAAACATTGACTTTACATCAAAGGCTTCGAACCAGCTCTGAGGATCATGAAAATTTTAAACATAAAACAACTGTGGCAAGACAAAGTCATGTGACAGTAATAACTAACAATTAAAGCCATCTGCCACTGACTTTTTCAGAGCACACAATGTTTGCATACTGACAACTGAAGATCTGAGAGATGCCAGCATACCTCTTTACCCTCCACTTGCAGTAGTAATCTGAGAGAATCCCTCAACTGAGTGAGTTGTTTTACCTCCTCGTCCTGGTCCAGACGCACCTACAGCACACACAGCGCCATAAAAGTCTGTTTATTCAATCGCAGCAATAAAAAAGCAATTAGCTGGAAGAACAGCATGTTTCTCTCCCCTGTTCACTTGATCATATGCATGTTTTTTTTTATTTGTTTCAGGAATTGGGTGTGGAACGACAATACATCAGAGCTTTGTGTAATGGCCTTAATAATGCAGAACAGAGCACAGTGCTGGGGTGTGTCATCCTGGGAGGCTGTGCATTTTGTGTTAAAGCAGCAGAGTGACCAGTCTTGCATGCAGCACAAGTCGGTTTAACTGAAATATTTCAGCATTTTTCCCGGGAATCATAACAGATTCTGTCTGAATTTCCTTCTTTGAGGTCTGGCATGTCTGAGCGGGTCTGTGTTCTGCCCATGCAGAACCAGAAAAACCTCTAACGTTCCCTGTATCACAGTTTACAGTCTGTTTCCAGGGCTCTATCCAGCAAAGGAGAAGAGGGCAAATTGTGTGCAGACTGGAAACCAGTTTGAGTGGTTGGAGCAAAAGGTGTGCATCAGGGAAGGAATGAAAATGAGGGATGCTGTCAGTTTCATCTTTTGGAAATAGGGGGAAGCATTTCTGGGAATAGACTCCAATAACAGTCTCTGCCTGTGGGTTCAGAGGAGGGGTAGAGCCTGAGGTTTTGGCTGTGGTGAAAGAGTAACAGAGAAGAAGTGCTAAAGGGGGCTCTACAACACAATGTGATTTACGGTGAGAGCTTTACTGTAAGTGCCTTCTTTTACCTGCTGTTGTGACTGAGCAACGGATGACAAATGAAGAAGAAAAGTCACGAAAAAGAGTGTGTTTTGTGATAACATCTGCTTGAGTCAGCAGCAAATATTCTTCTGAAATCATAACAATCCTGTCTGCAGAGATAAGACAGCTAACATTTACCCGTCTGAGCACTGACATGATGCAGGCAGACAGACAAACAGCCTCTGTGGATTTACCGTGTGAACAGACGCAGCGAGCTTCTCGATAAAGGGGGCGAGATTCTCTGCGGCTTTCAGGCCATCCTGAAAGAAACTGAGATCAGAAAAAGAACAAATGCTGAGTCATGATGGTACTTGAGCCCAAACATCCGAGTTCACACCAACCAAAACATCACATGCTGAAGCTGTATAAGCAACTCTGTTCCCACATAAAACCCTCAGTATGATTAAAACGGGTGAACGGTTAACGACAGTAATAATAGCTGGTAAAAGGAAAGTGAAACGCAAAGAACCTCAACTATTATACAAAATCCTTCAGTGAAACCCTGAGGTACAAATCAAATCCATATGCCTTTTCAAGCCAAGAAAAAGTCCAAACTTTTTTTCCTTCTTATTTCACACACACACACACACAACAAAATGGCAAAAAGGAAATGTGATGTCGGCTGAGACTGACCTGAGCTGGGCCTGGAAATATTTGATGAGGCTCTGAAGAAGATCGGGGCCCTGACGCACTTTGAGCTCTTGGATCTTCAAAAGATACTGGAAGTATAAACAAAGCGAGTTAAAACCAGGGCAGGATAGAGCAGCTCTCCATGGAAAGGCCGGACTGACCCACAAAAACATGGAGCCTGAATACAAAAGTGAGGCATCAAAGGAATCGGCCATTTCTCTGATTTGAGCTTGTTTTCACTGTGTGGCTCCTTTTTTTTCTACAACACAGACTCATATTGTCTCAAAGGTCGTGTGCCTTATTTCAACACTTCAGCCACTCAGTGAACTTTGTAGACTGAAACTGGAAAATAGGAAAGCACAGGCATACACTGGAGGCTTTATTGTGAATAATTTCCACCTTGCCCCAAGTCTAAAGTCATATTTTAAAAAGGTAGAGAAAAAGCTTTGAGGGAAAGCTGTAAGGGGTTTTAGCAGCATGTGGAAGGAATGACTGCATTGTCTTTGCTCCATTAAACTCAAGTCTGAATCCATCTGTGTCTCTGCAGACGGTCTCAGCGAAGTGTTTCTCTTCTGTGTATATTTGTGTGTGTTTGTGTGTGTGTGTGTGTGTTGTATGTACAGTAGAGACAGACGGAGGGGTGGAGCCGCTTGCAACAAGTGGAAATTCCATTTTCCCTGCCTCTCCTCTTTGTCTCAACAGCTGGTCTCAGTCAGGGTCAGCCCACTGTTTCTCAGGGTTTTCTCCAGCTACATGTGCACTAACACACTTAGCTCAGACTGCACCACCTGTATGTAACAGCACCGTCAGTGCATTTCACAAGAATTTCCCCTAATTTGGCTTTCAGGTGTGGGTCACTTTCATCTGCCTTTGAACTACACTTTCCAATGTGTGTGACCCAGCTCTGCTGCAAGCCTGCGAAACTCAAGCAACTAAGCTTCTTCTAGTCACAGAAATTACTGGAGACACACAAAAAGGACTGAGCCTGGGCATGCATTTGGATGGAATATGGAATCCACAAGGCAGACCACCCATGTGAACTGAATCAAGCCCACCTCAGGTATGTGAAAGGTGTCTGGGTCTGGTATTTTGACTGGCACTAATCCCCCACCTCACACATTTGCAGCTGAAAGGTCCTCCTCTCCCTCTCCATGTCCTCCCCTCCGTCTGATCCCTCTGTCCTGATCAGCCCCAGCTGCCTGGTCTTCTCCTTCCTCTCCTTCTCTAGCTTCCCTCTGACGGGGGGAGGGCAGGAAAGAAAAAAGAGGAGAAGTGAGACAGAAGAACTGTTATCCTGAGTCATTTATGTACACACTTATGGGTACTTAACAATTCTCTTATCTGTCTGTCTCTTTCTCTCTGGGTCGTCTTTCTCTGCTAACTCACCTTCCTCAGAGAGAGAGAGGTGAGAGGAAGTCAGAGGAAAGACAATAAGAGAGAGTTGAACTTTCCTTACAACATTAAAAAACACTTTAAACCGACACCAGAAAGAGATCAAATGATGGCTGCAAAGTGCAGAGCCTCAGTTTCATTTCACAGCGATGTAATGGAGAAAGGCCAAGGGAGATAAACTACTGTCCTATTAACCTTTGCAGTTACACCAACTTCTGTGATCCAGTGAAAGACGAGCTAGAGCTGTAAATGTGCAACGTGATTCTCCTTAGGCAATAACATCTGTCTCAAGTGTCGGCTCCTTTTCTGTCATGAAGCAATAAGCCTTGAAGATGAAGAACTGAATGTGTGGTAACAGAGTACGTGTAAGAGTGTGGTTAATTACATTTTTACATCGTACTCCTTCCAACTCTTCTCCATCTGTTTCTTGAGCTCCTGCAGAGAAGAAGAAAAAAGTCTGCATTGAATAAAGCTGTTTTCATGTAGAGTAAATTCACCACAGGGAAGTTAGTCTCTATGTTACTGTCAGACGGTAGTGTCTCCATGACATGGCTAATAGACGTACAGTCAGGTGAAGCAGCAACTGCCTTATGTTTTGGTTATTAAATGTGCAGATCTGGGTGGAGTCAGGCAGTTAATGCACAGAGACATGATTACTCATGTTATGCTAACCGGTCTGCAATCTGGCTGAACAGGATTTCAGTAGCAGTTTGCCTTCCTTCGCAGTTACAGTGAAGCAATGTTTATCTGTCAAATCAGCTGTTTCAAACACAGGGCAGTGACAGGAGCTTACAGAGGCATTAGCCTGTTATTACTCATTAGTCTGCTGGCAAATCAAAAGGCCAGATACTGGGCAAGACAGGTCGGTTCAGTATTGGAACATAGCTCGGTCTTACGTATTAATCTGCATAAACAGCCTCATCTTATCCAATATCTTAGCAGGCTCAGCTGGGTCTACGACACAGACAGACCGCATTATGTGCTCAAAGAGGAAATCCACCGTAACACTGGTTCTACACTGTGATAGTGAAGTTATTTTGGTCACTGGAGTCAACATCTACAAATGCAGACATCCGTATTCCTGAGCTGCAAATCAGAGCACTGTGAATAAATGGAGTCATCAGAGTGCCCTGTTTATATTTGGTTCACAGAAACTGAACTTGTCCCTGACTCAACAGCTTTCGTGTGAATTAACTGAATCAGAACTGTGTTTGTGGGTGCTGTCTCATAAGCTATTTAGGTTCAGGATATGTCTCTAGGTGACCGCATTACTACAAGCTGCCTGCTGTTCAAGTTCACAAATTAGAACTGCAAAATGTCGTAGAGGTGAGGCATATTATAGATGGACTTCCTCTTAGGCAGGTATAGTCTCTCTTTCCTACAATAAAACATTGAAACAAGTCATCATGATGTGCATACCACAAGTTTTATTAATATTCAATACATTTTTAATAAAATCTAGACTCACTAATCTGCTGTCCCGGAGTTCTGACTTCAGCACATTTTCCAAAGGAAACGCCATGATGTTGTTGAGGTTTTGCACCTGTAAGACATGTAAGAACACAGAAAACGAGTAAAAAGGTTAAAAATAGTCCACATAATGTTACAGGTGGCTCTTATCTCTTGCTGTGTGAGCAAACACGTTCTACACACTCTCCCTATGGACTTACATTTCTGGGAATGAGTGCAGATAACCCAAAAACATGGTGAGTCAGTCATTTTGAACTGGTGATTCACTGAAAGAAAACACTGGGCAATAAGCTGCACCATTAAGATGTTTTTGATCCAAGTCGGAGCGTGACGCAATAATTTTTCTGACTGTTTGTGTAAAGTGGAAGCCAAGATTAATTTGAGGTTTGGATGGAAATGAGTTGAACTGAGTCTATAGGGGATCTGAGGAGGATGAATCACAAAGCAATCAGCATAACCCCGACAGGTTGAGCTTTACAGTAATACATAATTAGCACAAATTCCCGCGTGGAAATACGTCACATTTTCACCAAGGCATGCAGCTTGGCTACGTCCGTTATCCTTCATCTCCTGTCCACAAATCTCCAGTTGACCAGCGTCGAAGTTTGCAGTCTGTTTGTAATATGTTCCTGCAGCCTCTCAACCAAGCTGCACCCGGCCCTTAACATAAATAATGTCCAACCACTTCCGTGAGCTGGCTGCAGAGGT